>NW_011889146.1:331102-361671 GCF_000151845.1 Pteropus vampyrus
AGAAAAGACATGATTCATCTTATAAGAGTCTGGCATTTCCCATGAAGATGCCCTTTAGGCACAGCTGCCAGGATTGTCAAGCAAAGGAAGAGAGAACTGCGTGGCAACTGTTTCAGCCAACCCTCACCTGGGCTTTCTAGGTCTCTGACTACTTCCTGATGGTACGGTACCCAGTTTCTGTGACAGTGAAATATCTCGAAGTCTTCTTCATTGTACCTTCATTATTACTTCTTTGTCTTTATACCTCCTACATGATAGTATTCTCCAAGGTCCTGTCCCAGGTTTCCTGGGATTCTCTGGACACACTCTACCCCCTGGGTTGCACATGGACTCTCAAAGCCCAGAACATCCCTGCTGTAGGCCTCTGCCCTGAAGGTCAGGCCTCCGTTTCATAGCCCCTGCCCTTGATTTTTGCAGTGTATGAGCTTCACCTATTCTGGAATTCCTTTGTGCTACTTTCCCTCTGTAACAAGATGGACACTTGTTATTCCACTGGCCCTTCTTGAACCTGGGGCTGACCCGGCCAGCATCAATTGTCCAGTGCCTTCCTTTAGGTTACCATTTTCTTCTTGTTGCACTGGACTTCATTCCAGAGCCTGCAGATGAGTCTCTCCCACTGTGTGCATTTGTCTAGTTTTAAGTCTTGGTTCCTCCAGGTCCCCTTCCTAGGTGCACTTGAGAGGTGATGTTTTCTATTAGATGCTAAACTCTTGTTCGAGGTTGCATCTCTTAATAGTGAGTACACTGTTTTGCATATAGTAGATTCTCCAGAAATTATTCAATTTAATTAAACAAATACTCAACAAATTGAATTGAAACTCGTATTTACTGCATCATGATAGCACTGGGTAAAGGGTATAGAAGATTCCAGAAAGAAAGAGAAAAAAGAGGAAATTTTAAATTTACCATATTAATAAGAAATGTATTAAATGTCTATGGAATTTAATTCACTCATAAAGTGTAGAGAAGTGTTAAGGTCTGTGTTTACCATGGGAGGATGTGAGGCAAAATTATTGAGATGTGATCTCTTCAATTAGTATTTTTCTCACTTCAGTTTTTCTCATTCATAAAATTTGTCTTTAAGCCTAAATTAGATATGACTACAGGATTAAATTAACTGTGTAAAAACACCTCTCAATAATTGCATCCACTTTTTCTCTGCAGAAGACTTCTGGGCAAGCTGGAGGTTGACATTTTATATCACACCATTTAGCAATTACAATCCAGCACTTTTTTCTTATCTTTTTTCTGGGCAAGTCTAGTTTTCCATCATTATCTGCATAATTACAGAGGACTTATTTCCTGCTTTTGCACAGCCCCAGCCAGAGCTGGACCAAGATGTGTACCAGCTAAGACAGGCTAATTATTTGGCACCCTCTCAAACTGATATTCTCTAAATATTTAATAAAGGTGAGGATAAACTGATTTTCTATTAACATACATTTTATCGTGAAACAAATTCACTTACTAGATCATTTCCCCTGGCAGAAGAAAAAAAAATTCTATAAAAATAATTTTCTATAGTTCTGTTCTCTTTTCAGCTCTCATTTTTGATTTCCTGAAGCAGATGTGCCTTCCTTAGGAGACATACTAAAGGATTTGAAATGTGTATAAAAATAAATCATTTGCCTTTGCTAAATAGTTCTGTGTCATGCATGATGCAGTCTTCAAATGTTGCTGAGTCTGAGGGTTGATCTCAGGCAACTGTTAGTGGGCTGCTTTGGGGTGTAGCTGTTTGATACAACTTGCAAAAATGCTCAACAGAGACATGTATGCCCTGGAGAAGGATATTATTTTTAACTTCATTCTAGAGCACTGCCTAGATCATCATTAGCAGAACCAGTTTACATTTCCCTGGTTCTGTGGGATGGCATGTATGGAAGCCTGAATTAACTGGTCTTATATTCCTAGTACATTTCAATGATGCTTTAGTGTTCATGATAGCTCAGAACCATCTACAGATGGCCTGCCTCTTAAATCCAGCTCTAACTTCATCCTGGGGGTCACTTCTGCATTCATTCCTCCTTCTGGCCTGACATTCTTTTTCTTTCTACTTGTACTTTGTCTTTTCTTCTCTATGATCCATAATGCTTCCCCTAACCTCTTAAATATTTTAGCAATTCTGTCTTAAGCCCCTTAGAAATTCTCTTCTGTGGTAAACCCCTTTTAAGGTCTCTGTGGACAGTCTCTGTTTTAAAGTTGCTCCACCACAGCTGCATCTGAGACCATGAGACCCCTGCTTCTGGCCAGGACTAATTGAAATGGATATAGATCATTGTCACCTAAGTTCAGGGGGGCCACAGGTAGCTTGGATGAACCAATGTGATTCTCTCTCAGAGGAATCTGGAATTGCAACACAGAGACTGAGCCAGCTGGATGATGGCAGACACTAATGAAAGACCAGGTAAAGTCAGGACTGGTATCCCAAAGTGGGGTCATGTGAAGCCAGACTAAGCCAGGAGAAAGAGAATTGGAGAAAAGAAGAGAGGGAAGGAACCACATGATTCCAGAGCACACGATGACTTCTTTAATTTTTGAATTTCAGCCTGTCTGTCTCTAGCCCAGATATACTTCATTTTGTCTTTAAATGGTCCTGAGAAATATTGCTTTTAAAATTACCTTGAGATAATTTCTATTGGTCATTCAACAAACTAGCCTTTAGCCAAAGCTCTTTCTTATTTCTGCCACCCTGGCTGACTGCCTGAGAGTCTTTGGGGCTCAGCCTTGGTTTTCCTCATCACCTGCTCTGCAAGAGGCAGCAGCTTGGCTCCCTAGGGATAATGCTGGTGACTGAGAGTCACTTGCTCACTTTAATAATCTAGGTAATTAGTGATAACTGCCTCAACAGACCAATCCCCCAAACTTAGCAACTTACCTCACCAAAAATGTATTCCTTACTCACATCTGGTGTGGGTTGGACAGCCACTCTCCACTCCACAGCTACGTTGTCTGGGACAAGGGACCTCTATGGTAGCTGAGGTAGGAAAAGAGAGAGATGGAGAAGGCAAAATGACTCTTAATTGCCTCGGGCTGGGATTGGCACATGCCACTGTTATTTCTACTCATAGTCCATTGTCCAGGACTCAGCATATGGCTTCGCCTTAACTGTGGAAGTCTGGGAAGTGTAAAGGAATGCCTGGAATGTCGGGGGAGTACCAGCTGTTTACGCTATACTCATGTTTCTCTGCTGTATCTAATGGCTGGTTGGATGCTCTGCAATTGGCTGAGGGTGAGCTTGGAGGGCGAGCCCCTGTTCCGGGTTACTACAGTGTGCCGCAGGCAGTGTAGCAGTTCAAGAGACACCAGGGGAAGCTGCTAGGCCTAGTAGGTAACTCCGTAGATTCTCAAGGAGCTGGGTCATAGGCCAATTCACATGTCTTATCTCCTCACTTCATTCAAATTTTTTTTTTTTTTCCCAAAATGTTACCTCCTCTGATCTGTCTTCCGCGATGGTTTCATTTAAAATATCAGTTCCCATTTTCTCTTCATCCCTACTCTGCTTTATTAATTATCATAGCACTTATCAAAAAGAAATATATAAATAAATATATATCAAAATATGTAAATATATATAAAAATATTTATTGTATATATCATATGTATATCACATATATATAAAACTTGTCTATCACATATATATAAAACTTGTCTCCTCCACATGTTTTTGGCTACTGTCCATGTGGGTAGACAATGTGTCTGCTTTATCCATCACTGTATTAATAATCTGCACACTTTCATTTTTCCCTGGACCTTCTTTTCCTCCTTTCTTCTGGCTAATTCCTCCTTCTTAATATCTCAATTTATTTTTTACTTCCTTTGGGAAACTTTCTCTAGGACAGTGCTAGGTACTGTCTCTACAGGCTCATGAAACACGCTTTAGAATCTGTATCAAGATGCTCACTACATTGTACAGTAGGTTTCTGTTTTCCTCAAGGTGGGCAGCCCATTGGCCAGGCTTTCTGAGGCTTGTCTGTACTCGCCTCTGAGCTATTCCCCCAGGCAGAGGAGAGAAGAGCTCTACCTCTTTGCTGCATAGAGAAGATATTGTCTTCCCCTTCCCAAAGGACGGAAAGAGCTGCCTCCATAACCCGCTTCTTCTGTGGCCAAAGAGCACCTCTCCAGGGACTCCCTGACAGGCTCAACCTTCCAACCCCCAAAGAAGCTTGACTTTGTCTATCATCCTGCAATGACTATCATGGAAGAGCCTGCAGAGTTTCAGTGGACAGTAAATGCCACCAATCTGTGAAAGGAGGGAAGAACTGCCCAGATAACAACACCACAACTACCATAATGACTTAGATTAGAGCAGAAGGAAACTGTAATCGTGTTTTGGTCTGTCAGTTTTTCTATTATCCTCAAGACTGAGCATGAAACATTCATTATAACACATCTTTATTGATTCAACTGATGAAAATATATTGGTATTAATAACACAAAACTCTAAGGCACTGAGGATAATAAAACAATTGATTGCAGGCATAATGTGTCTCAGAATATTTTTATGTGGTTGTTACATACATTTCATTTCCATTCATTGCTCAGTCAGCAAGTAAGTGATTTGGGCATTGCATCATCAAGCCATATAACCATTTTTATTTGGTACTTATATGTTTATCCAGAGGAAATAATGTTGATTGTTTGTTACTAACAGTTTAATTTGAGACGAAATAAAGAAATCTGTTTGAAATGACTAACATTGATGAAAGACATGGAGCTGAGGCTTCAAATGGCTTAAATGTGGTCATTAAAAAAGAATGTTCTGGGGAGATATTGTTAATATTGTGTCTTATTAGGAAGTTTCAAAAATAGAGCCTCCATTGTTTTTGTCTGGAGTCTTATTTAGGTCCTCGTCTTTTGATATTCAGATTATTATGATATGGCATAGGAAAAGAGAACTTTCATTATGGATTGTATTCTGTGGCTACACTTATACCTTGAGAAACATTTTTTGCTTGATCATTTCCTCAGTTCTTGTAACTCAGCAAAGGGTTATTGACAGCTTCTGGAAAGGCTGATCTCACCAAAATGTATGATGTCACAATATATCATTTTTTAATGCATTGCACAAAATAATTATAAAAATTATGAAAATTTTAAAAGAAAAAAGTCTAAATTTTATTGACCTCTTTCAAGTCAACTGTTCTCATTTTGCCATATTGTCTTCTAGAGTTAAAATGTCACGTATGTTTGTCATACATGTTCAGAAAGGCATTCACAAAATATTGTATTTTGTTTTATTCTTTTATCACAAGCAGTTTTCTGTTTTTATATTAATTTTAATGGCTGCATAATATTTCATACAATTCTATAGTTGTCACTTTCATTTTCATCTTGTATATAATACTGCAATGGAATATTAATGTCTACGTGTTTTTCATATATTTTATTCTTACGATTTTTCATTTTTCTATGAGTAATTTTACTGGGTCAAATCGTATGAATTTTGAAAAACCTCATAAAATACATTTCCAAATAACCTTTTAAGATGGTTGAACAAATTTAAATTGCCCCTACTGGTGTATCAGATACTAGTTTTAAAATATTTTGATCAGGATTATGAATGTTCACTTAAAATGCTAAATGTAGTGTGTGAAAAACAATACTCTGTTTCCTTTTGTACTTTTGGTAGTTTCAGAGACCATTTTCCTAAGTATTTGTTTAGCAGTTGTGTTTTCTCATGTGTGAATTGTCTTTTCATCTAGTTGTTTACCCTTTGGGTCTAGATGCTTTTCTGTCAATTTCTATAAGCCTTCATGTTTGCTGCAAATACTTTCTTAGTCTTCTGTTTTCTTTCATAGTTTACTTATGTTATTCTTTATTGTATTGGGGCTTTAAACATTTAAATAGTTGAATCTGTCGATAGTTTCTTGTTTACAATTGTCATTCTTCTAAAGATAGATATAATTTTTTAATCCTATAGTTTGTTGGATTTCTATGATTAAAATTTTATATTTACCTCTTTAATCATGTAATATTAATTTTGATAAAGGGATGAGATAATTATTTTATATTATGTGCTTTCATTCTTACATCAATTATTAAGTAGCGCAAGATCATTTAAAATACACTGTTGGCAGTATTACAGTTTTGAAGCTTATTCAATAATATGCATTGTTGAGTCAGGCAGTGTTCTAGGCACATGAAAATGAAAAATAAAAATGGCACCATTTTAATCATTAAAGAGCTCAGAGTTTAGGCAAGGAAAGAGAGCAGGGAATAGTTTATCAATAGCAACATTCTGGTATTTTACACTGACCACTGAATCAATATGCTGGGAAACTGAACTCTTGTTCTCTTCTCGTTTCTATTTCCTTCTTTCTTTCTGTCACTGTTATTTGCTCTTGCCTGTTTTGTTTGTTCTCTTGCTTTTACATGCTCTTTGGCTCGCTTTCTTTTTCTTTTTCCCATTCTCCTTTCCTCCTCTTCAGACTTTTCCTTTCTGTCTCCATCAGCACTTCTTTCTTCCTCTAATTTCCTCCTTTCATCTCTTCTTCACCATGCCTCCTCCAGAAAAAGAAAGTTTGTCTTTCTCTGGGGAGACACACATTTCTAAATCAATGGCAAGGCATCAGTCAAAGAATGGTCTTAGGAGCTAAGCAGACTTGAATTCAAATCTTGGCCTTGTCACCACCAGTTGTATCAACATAAACCATTGCAGGAAGTCCTTACTTTGCACAGTTCTGATTGCGTGAATTTAAGTTACCACGATTTAGTTAAATAATACTAGTGCTTAACGAGCACTGTTCAAATTTAAGTTACCTCGGTGTATTGACTATAAGTAATGGCAAAATTACAAACTTCATTATTAGCTTGTCAGAACACAAATCACAAAGTAAATAACAGACAGGCATCGTGATCAGCGACCAATCGTCTCACTTCTTTCAAAGCCTGTGGGTGACAGGTCGCTAAGACGCATCTCTTATTCAATTTACAGACAGACAGCGAAGTGTGTCGTTGTGTTGCCTTCTTGTGTCCCAGTGATAAATTAATATGGGTTTTACAAAAATGAATAATTGAGAAAGGAAACTGATCAATAAAGATGAAAGTGCAGCAAAGAGACAAAAGCTTATCACTGGAAGTAAACTTCGAACTGAGTATGAATGGAGTTGCAGAAGAAACAGCTGACCTTGGGTATACTGCCCCTGCACTATGACTCCAGATATGCAGCCTGAGGAACTTAGTGAAGATGAACTTATGGACATCAATGAGGAAAGTGGTTGTGACAAAAAGGATGAAGATGTCCCAGAGGAAATGATGTCAGCGATAAACTTCACATTAAAAGAACTCTTAGAGATATTTTACAACATTAAAGGAGCAAAGAATGAAATGTTGGCAGTTTCATAGAAATATAGACAAGTGTGGAAATTTACAAGGTATAGAAAAGATGCTCTGTATCACAAGTTATATGACAAGAAGAAGGCAAAGCACTGTTAAAACTGCTCTTGAAACTTTTCTTCTGAAGAGGTAAAACACTTTAATTCTCTTAAATTACAGTGTACAAAATGAATATTGTTTTTACTATTTTTCATTTCCCTATACATTTATAGCAGACCGTTACAGAGTTCTTAATGTTTAGACGAAAAATTTTAAGGGTCACAGAACAATAATGTTTCCCATTGATTATTATGATTGTTTTGCAAGGTAGCTTGTATGGTCATCTTTACAGCCCCAATCTAGTGTGCAAAGTGGTGACTGCCTCTTCTCTAAATTTTAGTTTCTCTATCTGTGAAATGAAAGAGGATAACTCAGGATGGTGGTGAAAGTTAAATGAGATAATACATATAAAGCACTTAGAGCAGATGGATCATGGTAAACTTTCAATAAAAAGTAGCTATTATTAATATAAATATCATTACTACCAACCAACAAACAAAGCAATATGACATAATTCTAACAAGTTGAGTTTAGTGAAACTTTTATTATTTAAGCCAAATAGTTTTTGCAAAGTATCAGAATTAAATCAGAAAACATAACAGTAAATTAGTAAAATAAATAAATCAATATTTTTCTAGGAAACGGCCCCCTGCCACCTCCAGGATGCCCCATTCCAAAACAATTACATTGTCAGTCTTAATAACAAAATGAAGTGCTCAAATGCACTTTCTCGGATTTGTCTAGAGCTCAAATCATTGTTGTTGTTGTTGTTGTTGTTGTTGTTCAAACTCTAGTATTTCATTTCTATTTCTTTTTATACCAAGAAACACCATTATAGGGAAGCCCAGAAGTCATTATTAGAAGAATGGGGAGTTGTGATGGGTGAGAATTTAATCAAATGGCGCTATACAGCATTTCTGCAGAAGCTCATAATTATTCTCCGAATTGTGCCTACCTATTTACAAAGACAGGAATTAATGAACACAGGGGAGAAGGAATTTCATTAAAATACATGTCTCCTTAGCATTGTTGTCAGATGTTTTCCTCATATTTTTCATAGTAAAGTAAATATGGGTGATTTAATTTTTAAAGCTTTCTCTACTTTAGTCTGAAACTATTACTCAGAAATAAAAAATAAAAAAGCAATGTAGTTTTCACAAAGTGGGAAAAAATATAGAGCTTTTATAAAGTCTCCATTTGGATTAAAACTGAATCCAAATGGAGACTTTATAGCTTATGATCAAATCCAAATGCCTAACACAGCACAAATGCCTCTCTTTTTTGGTACCGCCTTGCTCTTCCAGCCTCATCTGATACTCCACCTATATTCCAGCCACATTAATCTTATTCCTGTTCTTTAAACAATGTTCGTTCCCTGCTCAGTGTCCTTACTGTTGCTTTCTCCTTGCCTCAAATGACCTCTCTTTTCTATGTCCAAATAATGCCTACTCTTCAAAATCCAACTCAAGCTAAATCTTCCAGTAAGATCTTCCTCATTGTTCCCTTCCCTATCAATTTGGACTTTCTCTGACCTTCTATAGTTCCTATGGTTTACAATGGTGCCCTTTGGCAATGAATCTTTCAAGGATCTGTCGTATTGTTTAATCATAGTTTGAGTTCCTCGAGGGCTGGCAGCCTACTTTATATTTCCATTTAGTTCACAGCTAGTTATGCACACAGTTTGCTAGTGACTCCTTGAAGCCAGAGGCACTATCTGGTCCATCTCTGCATTCTATAATGCCTAGCATGTAGTAAAATCTCAATAAATAATTACTGAATAAGTAAAAAAACAAATAGACATAATAAAGCATTAAAAAATACCATTCATCTGATTTTCCTCCTCCACATAGGGAAACATGCCTACCCTAATCATTCTTAAATAATCCATCCTTTTTCTCTTTTCACAGTCTTTCTGGGAGACAAATTTCTCAGAGGGATATATTAATAAGCTGAGGAACACTACATGGCATATCACCAGTGTCTTTGTGTAGGTATACAGGAGACTAGTTTTTTTTTTAAAAACAGGTTTTTTTGGGTCCCAAAACACAGCATAACTAATTTTTATTTTAAGTCACTTTAAGATATCGCACAATAAATCAAAATGTGAAAAATGTAATCAAACATTTTTTGTTTTACACAGTAAAAATAAGTAGCTAAAATATAAATTTTTTCTTCCTGAATTGATTGACTATTTTTGTATAACATAGACATCAGTGCTCTCCAATCAGCTAATTTTAGATGATATTACCATTCTAAAATTTCAGTGGAAAATAAACAGAATCATTAACTTGTAATGCCTTTTTAAGTTGAATGTATTTTGTCTGTAAGAGCATGTGTGTAATATATGTTTTGTATATATACATGTCCCCATCAATATAACCTACTATACAATTTCTCTTGAAAATACAATGTACATTGATACAAGTAAAGACAAACCATAGTTTAAACCTCTTAAGATGTTGGATATTCAGGAAAGGGTGGCAAATAAAAATTTAAAAGTTCAAAAATGGGTCTCCGAGGGATCCATGAATGTGAACATTTGCATGTTCAGAGAACAGGTAGGAGGTGTCTAAGGCTCAGTCAGGTCCAATTTCTCAATCTTTTGTACTTTTATAAGTTTAAATCAACATCATCAATAAGGAGAGGAGAGAGGCTTTTCAAGATTTTCCTGAGTTAAATATGTCTGCATTAGCAGCATTGCATATGATAGACCGATAACGTAAAACTAAAGTCAGATACTAACCTTGTCATAAACTGTACTTTGTCCTAAAGGATTTTCAACTTGCCAGTAATTCAAATCTCATTTAAATGATGGCTGCTTGCCATTTCACACGCCTGTCAACCATAGCAGAATTATTCAGCTGTGGCCTAGCTTCATGCCACAGTGATTACACCGTGTGCCTTTCTGGATTGTTGTCAAGGCTGTCACCTCACTGGCTTGAATATCCACTACACGCAGGCCACATTGCTAAGCTTGCAGGGATAACTTAAGAACAAGAAGAAATCATTATCTTTTTCTGCACTTAATGACAACAGAATAGAGGAGACAGATCACACTGAAATAGAAAGTACATCTTGGTCAGAAAAAAATTTAAAAAAGAAAATGACCCATTCTTCTTTTTTATATGTTGATAGTCTGTGTATATGGGTTTTTAAATCTCAGAAAGACACTGCTACTATTCTAAGACACTTGTAAGACCGCCTTACACAAATATACTCAATGTCTTTTTCTTTCTCATTTCTTTGTTGGGAGCTATTGGAAACACAAGCATGGCTGATTTATGAAGCCATTCCAGGTCCACAGAACACAAAGTCACAAGGTTTAACATTGTAAGACGGTCTTTCAAGCATGTTTCCTGAGACAATGCTAAGCTGCTTCACAGGTTAAACTATCAATCACCTCTGTTACGACTGTGCTCAGATAGGACCAAACTGGAATTCTGACACACTCCAAGCAATGAGCTGTCTCTTGGCATGAATCCCTACTTTTTCAAAAGAAATCCCTTGGAGCTGAAATTCATTCACTTGGTGCATTGCAGTTCCCCAGCAAGGCAGCAGCAATAGGGAACTGCTTATAACACTTTTTTGAAAACTGATTATAATTCAGGGGTGGCAGTGAATATTCTCATGGAGCATGAGAAATAACAGCAATAACCTTTCTAATTACAAGGAAGACTAATGCATCGACTAAGGAAATCACTGGAAAGAATGGCTGTATTGTTCCTTGTGGCTGTAGCTGCTCAAAAAGAGAGTAATTATAGAACACAAGTTTCTTTGCTGGTGTGACAGAACTGTTAGGGAGCTTGAGGGAGGGCGTGCCGAATCCAAAGGAAGTCTTAGTCCAGTGGAACAGTCTTGGGATGGAAATATGCACCTAGAGTTTGAAAACTGGCAATGTACCAGGACTAGTGGAGCCAGATGTCAATTCTAAGGTAGGAAAGCTGGCATAAGAGAGCCATACCTCTCAGCTGGTTCTCTGAGGCAAAGGCATATCTTGTCACCTTCAAATTGTATGTCCCAATTTTAATTTCGCTGCAACTAAGGATATGTACAGTTTGGATATGTACAGAATGCCTGTACATCAGAACATCGTTAGGATGGTTGTGTAGCAAGCATGATTCTGTCACTTACTACACCTTAGTGATTAAGAACACGCTGCCTTATCTATAAAGTGGGAATTATAATAGAGTTGATACGAGAACAAGATAGAGTAGGTAAAGCATATGCATATAGTCAAATATAAATAAATATTAGCAAATATTACTATTAGTAAGCCTGCTTCTAGCTCAGTTTCCCCTCCTGAGCCTCAGAGTCACCTATCCACTGTCTGTTGGACATCTCCACTGGATATTGAATATACATATCACTCAGCACATCCATTATTGTATGTATTATCTTCCTAAACCTTCTCTTCTTCATGAATTCTCTATCATTAGTTAACGACTCACTCATGAACCTGCCAGAAATCTTAGGATCACTCATAATTTCCTTTGTTTTTATTTGCCATGGCCAATTAATCATTAACTTTGACTCTAAACCCTCTTTCCTGTCTCTTACTGAGTAACCACTTTGGCTCAGGATCCTTGCAACTTCCAGATTACTAGACTCCTCCAAATTGGTCAGCTTATTTCAAGTCTTGTTCCCATCAAATGCATTCTTGACTCTGCTGTCAAGATTAATACAAGCAAAAGATAAACCTGCCCAAGGTATCTCCCTGCTCAAAACCTTCAAAGGATCCACATCTCCTACAAGATAAAGTCCAAAAGAAGCACAAAGTATAAGGTCCGCTTTTTACCTCTCTAGGTTTGTCTTCTCTCATTCTCTGCCACACACAAAACCTGATCTTTCTTCCTTGAATTCTCCAACAATGAAGATGTTTCTTTTCCTGCATCCAAGACTGGCTCCTGACTCTCTGCTCTGGAACCCATCTTCTGAATTCTTGCCCCAAAACGATTCCCTTTCTGTCTTATATCTATTATTTCCTTCTTTTCTCACTTATTCTCCTCAGAACATTGAAATGTTCTCATATATCTAAGCCTCACTTATAGTCTTATGTCTCCTCTTCCTCAAAACCCTATTTTCTGGGAGGGATGTCTACAAGTATAGTTTCTTCTAACTCACTTCACAACTATTCCTCCTCTCAATTCAGTCTGGCTTCTTTCCTTACCAACTGAGTGAGTCCATTGTTTCCTGATGCTACAGTCAGTGGAGGCTTCCTGGTCCTTGGATTCTTGGTAGCAATTGATGCTATTGACTATTCTCTTCTTTTAAAATCTCCTTCTTCACCGGACCACCATGGTACCCTGCTCTCCTGACTCTGCCTCTATATCTCTGGATATACTTTTCTTTGTTTCCTTAGGAGATTTCTCTTCCTCCACACATTAGTGTTCTTCAGGGTTTTATCCTTTTATTCTCTCCCTGGGGATTCTCATTTTTTTCCTACCACCTCAACAATCATTAACGTGCAGATAACTCCCAATCCCTGTCTACAACCCAAATCTCTCTTCCTACTCTACACCTTGTAACCAGTTGCCATCTGCGCGTTTCCACTTTGAGATTTAACAGAAAACTTTAACTCAATATATCTCAAACTAAACTAATTTATGATCTGTTTTCCAAGCTTGAATGCAAGCTTAATGACAGTGAGATCTTTGAAATACTCATTGTTTCATCTTCATGAGAACAGTGCCAAGAATTTAGTAGGCATTTATTAACTATTTGTTGAATAAACAAAGCGTATCTTACCTCTGTGAATGACACTACATAGTTGCTTAAGCAGAAAGTTCAGTTTTAATTTTGCTTCCTCTTTCCCCTTCCTTTCAAAACACATCAAATCAGTTATCAGTTTACGGATTTTACTTTCTAACAAAAATTACAAAAATATTTTCATCTTGTTCCACTTGCTTGTTACATGATTTACTAAATCCAACAAGAAGTAAAGCAGGATCCCAGTTATAATTCAGACTCCTCTCGCCATTTGCAGCCCATCTCTATTTCTAGGCAAACAAATCCAGTTTGTTTCTAATGAAAATTCCAGAAGATCACATGGTACTTGATTCCAGTATATTTTGACCTGTGAAATTTCATTTCATTTTAAAAATTTGTTTTAGGAACTAATGACTGTGCTATTTCTCAGAAAGTAATTTAAATATGTAAAACATCAATAATGTCAGGAAGTGCTTTCTTTAAATCTAATCTGAAGTGTTCTTGCTAAACTTTACACTCATGTTGTTTGTCCATAATGGAAAGAAAAACATGGATGAAATGATGTTTTTTTTTAATTGTAGTGCCAAACCCAGGAATTCTCTTAGGATCTTTGGGTATAACCAGAGAGGGTACCAAAGAAAGCTTGGATTCATGAAAACAACAGCAAATGTGTATTAAGCATTTACCACAAATCAGGAACTGAGCTAACTCTTCATTTGTTAACTCATAAAATTCTTGGAACAACCATGTAAGTATAATTATCTCCATCTCAGAAAGCTGGGTCAGAGAATGGTTACATAACCTACCAATGTGTGCATCCCTCGGAAGTGGCTGACTAGGACCTGAATCGGTCTGGAGCAGTCTGGCTGCAGAGTCTCTGCCTTGGGCACAGCTATAAAACTTTTATAGACTACAAACTTATTCTAAAACATGTTGTTACTTCATTTCATACCTATAACTTGTTCTTTTACACACAAATCCAGAAAATATATCCAAGAGAAGCAAGTAGGATACTGATTTTGTAAGAGAGAAGAATGGTTATTCATTTAAAGTATTCTTTTAATAATCCACAAAACAAAACATATTCACTATTAATATGTTATGAGTACTTAGGTTCCAGGTGCTTTGTAAGGGTGAAGAAACCAGTCGTAGATCATTCTCTATATTAAGAAATCTATGCCCACCACATCCTTAATTAGTTTATATCTGACGAAAACACTTGAATGAGGTTTTTGTTACATATTATAATTGCTAAAGAACCTAAAAGAATGTTGGTAGGAGTATCAAAAAGCAAAAGTATTACTTATAAACTTCAGCATTCTTTTTGGAACCCCAGAGTTGTCACTGGGGAGGAAGAAATGCCCATAATCAAAGTGGGCTGCAACCTTCTTACCCTATACATATAGTCAATATGTAAAATGCCTGATACTCTGTAACAATAAGCCATGATTTAGATTTCTGTGCTTTTGCACATACCATTTTTTTTTTTTACTCTAAAGCTACATGGTCCAGTAAGATAACCCTAGTGATATTTTTAATGAGATTAAAATTTAATTATAAACTAATTAAGATTAATGCAATTAAACCTGCAGTTCCTTGGTCACACTATGCACACTTTCAAGTGCCCAATAGCCTAATGTATCAGATAATGCAGATGTAGAACATTTTCATCATTATAGAAAGTTCTATTGGACAGCCTTGCTTTAGTGTGCCTCGATTTCTCTCAACCCATAACTTCTGGGTCCTTCAGAGTCTTACTCATTTTCAGGTTTCCATTCAAAAGTCACCGCTTTGTGAAGTCTTCTTTGATACCTCCCTGTAAGCTACTTCCAATTGCATTTTCTTACATCTCTATTACACTACCTATCAATTCTGTTAGTTGTGTATGTGGTTATGCCCCCCACCCCCGCACTTGGATGTTAGAAACATGAGAGAAGGGACTTTATGTTCTCACTTTAAATCTTCATCGCAGTTCCTGAATTATAACAATGATTTTAAGATGAATAAATGCTTTAGGATTGAAGGTAAAGATCTCTGACCTCAATTTTATTTTCTTTTTTATTCCACTAGAGGAGGAAAGTGAATGTTGTATACATTTTCATGGTGTTCCACAAAAGATTGAGAAAAAGCTGAAGCCCATCTTTCTGACCATTCCATGAATCTGCATTCATAAGGTGTGATGGGCACAGGAAACCTGAATTTACTGCTACCTGTAATTCTTCCCTGATCTCCGACAGGTAAATGTGGAGGTGGTTCTGATGATGCTCACTAATTATACTTTCAACCCACATTCTTATATCAATGTGTCTTAACTTCTACCTCACCTAAAACTCTGCAACCCAATTTATATAGATTTGCAGGGGAAAGGCACCTATGTACATGATACCAATTGACCTCTGTATATGTTCATTTCCTAGAAATTTAGCAGAAAAAAAAAATGGTTTAATTGGGTGGTTAATATGGAACAATTTTATAGCAGTCACAATCTCTTAGACTATACAATTATATTTTGAGAGAGCATAATCTTTGGCTGTTTCTACTCCAATAAGTTCATCAGTAGAAACAGAAAAGTACATTCATAGAGCAACATAAAATGTTTTAAAAGTTAAGAAAAGAATAATTTCCTGGCCTCATGGCAGTTCAACAAAAAGGGGACAACAGAAAGCTATGAATTTTTTCTAAACAGGACAAATCCATCTGGCGTGCTTTCAAGGATGTTTCTTATAGAGACTTTAAAAAGTAAAAAGAACCGGTGTGGCAGAAAGAAAATCAAGCTCAAGGGACAGAAGAACCAATGTTCAAATCTCAACCCAGCCAATATATACACCTTCCTGGACCAATTTTGTTGGGAAAAATAGGTCCTGAGTTATGGTCTGACAGATAGAAAAGTAAGACAAGTAATATTAAATTTCTCTGTTTAATTAATAAAACAAGTAATATTATACATTTCCAGAGACAAAATATTTGAACAAGATCAAACTCAAACTCTAGTCTGTGGACTGACCGGTCACATCAGAATTACTGAGGGAAGTAGGTGTTTGTATTAGTTTCCTAGGGCTTCAAAAACAAAGTACCACAAACTGAGTGTCTTAAAACAACAGAAATTTATTTTCTCATAGTCCAGAGGCTAGAAGTCTGACATCAAGGTGTCAATGGAGCCATATGCTCTCTCCTAGCTATTGGTGGTAGCTAGCAATCATTGGCATTTCTTGGCTTGCTATCTCTGCCTCCATCATCCCTCTGTGTCTGCGGTGTTCTCTTCCCTGTGTATGTTAATCTCTGTGTCTCTTCTCCTCTTTTTATAAGAATACCAGTCATATAGGATCAAGGTAATACTCCAGTATTATCTTGTCTTAATTTATATCTTAATTACATCTGCAAAGATCCTATTTCCAAGTAAGCTCACATTCACAGGTAGCAGGGGTTAGGATTTTAACGTAATTTTTGGGGGGACACAGTTCAACTCACGTAATGAATATTTAAAAAATTCAGGTCCCTGAGGCACATCTCAGACCTACTGAATGGCTCGCTGATATTTCTGGTGCAGTTGTCCATGTGACTTCAATGTACCATAAATTTGAGGATGCTGGTGTAGGAAAACAATGAAAGGCTGGAATGATAGGTTACCACCCATTTTTTATAGATAAAAAAGATGCCAAGGCAGTGGCAAAGGTATTCTTAATCAAGAATTACTTTGGAGGGTGGGGTGGTAGAAGACCGTAAAAAGAAAGTCTTTATTCAGACTTTCAAGGTTACTATGCCTGGAGATGATATTATAACTCAGGAAATGAGGAGGGAAAAGTCAAGTATTTTCTTGTTTATTAGCATTTTATTACAATTCTAGTGAATATTATTGGGTCACATTCCCTTGACAAATTCACAAATAATATAAAGATTAAAAAAGGATATACTGGAAAATAAAGGAGAGTGAAAGTAAGGCAATAAAAAGATAAGAAAATGAGACATTGATTGTGTCTAGAAGTAGACCTTCTTATCTCTTTGGCAGAACATGGGGAGGGAGCCAGTCAGGCCTGGGGTCAAATTCTGGGTCCACCAATTTATTGTTCCATGATATTACGCAAGGATCTAAACATACTGGTTTTCTCATTTATAATACAGCAGCTCTAATACTCTCTTTATGGGGGTTGAGTTGAGGACAAAATGAGATGACCTTTAAAAGGGTCCAATGTAGGTATAATGTCTACAGGTTCTTCTCTATTACAGATTTCAATGAGTGTTTCACTGATCTTCCCAGTTAATAGTTTGGCTCTTCACGTATGTTCACACCTCTGAATTTTAAAAAAGGACTATCTTCAACCAGACTCTTCAGTTTGTATTTTAGAGAAACAGATGTGATTCAATGGGACCTAAGTGCTTCTCCTCAGAGAATAGGACTAGCAGCAGGATGAAGTATCTTAACATGTCAGAGATCTGGATTCAGAGTAGAAAAGACAAGAAATCTTGGCCATAGAGAAGGAAGTTGAAGAAGATAGATTTCTGTTAGAATCAGGGGAATTGGCTTTATCTAAGCTCTCCCAGTCACTAGAGACTTAAGTAAATATTTAATTCTTTCCAAACAATTTACAAGTAATATATAAATTGCTTGTTTTACAGGAAATTGTGGTGGTCAAAAATAATGCATGTGATCATAATGTTTGACATATAAATCTGTATTAGTTAAGATACATTTTGGCAGCTACAACCAAGAATCCCCAGATAAAAGTGAATTAAACAAGACAGAAGTCAGTCTTGAATAGATATTTGTTAAATGGAAAATTGGCTCAAGGTACTACCTCTGTCCACATTACTGGATATTTTCTATAGACTTTCTCTATTTCTTTCAACATACAAATTAATTCTACATTCATTTTAATTCTACAAACCTTTAATGAATATCTATAATGCTAAGTGATGGAGATACAGAAATAATAAAAGCTCCTTCCCTCAGGATGCTAATCGTCCAGAAGATATATATGTAAATATATATGCATATATGTATCACATGATATCTCACATATTATAACTAAAAACACATAATTCTCAAGAATAGAAGACTAGTCTTTTGCAAACCACTAAAGTATCAGAAATATTTTTTTCTGAAAGTAAGTTAGACATGTATTTCAAAGAGTTTGTGGTATATAAATTTTAACTGTCAGAAAACTATTGGGAGATCATAAAGTGAATGGACTGTGTTACTACAAAAGGCAAAATACAATTGAAAATGGACTCTCCATTGGGATCTACCAATTGGAATCACGCAGTAAATGTGAACTGATAATCCATTTCTGGTGTCTTCATTTACAAAAAAGTCACTACTTATGTAACCACCTGTGACTGGAATCTTCTAGCATTTTTCTTAATCAAATGTACCTACTACCTCACTAAGTTGGCTGAATATTTCTTTTGGTCTGTGATCCAGGGGGAATGACTGACACATAGCAACATCATCCTGGAAGCCAATAAGAGTTTAAATCAGGTGAGCTTGGAGTTGCTATGACTCACTCTCTTACAATCTAGAGTTATAGAGCAAGAAGCAGTCAGATTTTTAGCTAAACACTATCACATTCAAACCCTGCATAAATGTGGCTGCTTAGAGCTGATGCAAAGATAATTTTGTTCATATTACCTTTCTTATACAGTATCTAAATTAATTCCATGTACAGCCAGCTACTTGATAAAGACCATTAGCTTTATTGGATAAATGAAGTCTGGCTTATAGCATTTCAAAAATAAAGATATGACTTACATCATATACATTGACCAATATATAATCTGATTATCTAGCTGGTGGGTAATCTCTGTTTACCTGATTTACAATTGCTCCTGAACATTTTCTATGTCATTATTTTGTTTTTCCTCACTCTTCCACAGAGAGTGGGTTGGAGCAAGCTTCCCTACGAGCACCACACTTTAAAGGGCTTTTCTTCTGCCAAGACCAGGAGGGACAGGAAATTTCCCTCAGATTTTTGTGCAGTGCTTGCCTCTGGTAATCACTGCTGTGAGTGGGGCTGCTCTGATCCAAAAGTACCACCTCCTTCGTTGTTCTTTGGCTTTCAAGACCATCCAGATCCAGAGTTCTCATCCCTGTCTAACTACTGCCTGACACCTATTGAAACACATATTTTGTAGTATTTACTATCCTGAAATAAAATTTCACTCATAGTTTTAATATATTATAATATTCTCATTAAAAGAGAACTAAGAAGAGAAAAAAGTAAATACAATTAAATAAATTTATTATAAAATAATGTATTTCAATGTGTAAATGTGGGGCGAACAATTGCACTAGAAAACAAAAAGAGGTAGTCAAATGCATTTGCATGAAGAATCTCTGTGAATGCAACAACTACAAATGTGTTTTGATATCAATTTGTTGCACTGGTTATTCATATCCTGTGAGTGGCACTGTCATGAGTGACACAATTTTCTCAAATGATGAAAAACTCTTAGTATAGTTTCAAACAAAATAAAATGCAGTTTTCTTTCAAGTTACATGGTAGTTGCATTCCTACCATGAGAGAATTCCT
Source organism: Pteropus vampyrus (assembly GCF_000151845.1). Classification (NCBI taxonomy): domain Eukaryota; kingdom Metazoa; phylum Chordata; class Mammalia; order Chiroptera; family Pteropodidae; genus Pteropus; species Pteropus vampyrus. Next base: position 350,710 of record NW_011889146.1, read on the forward strand.
ACCATGAGAATTCAGGATTTATCGAAATGAAATGGTGCAAAATATACTTTGCATTTATACATGATACAGAGTTAGATTCTAAGCTTAGAAAATTATCAACTTATTTTTTACTTACACAAATACCCAAAAGAATATTCAAAAGTCATGTAAATGGAACAAAAGTGGAAAATGGGGCCATTCCTTGTTGTATGAGACTGTTCTAAGCCTTGCAGACTGTCTGGTACCCCTGGACTCAATCCACTAAATGCCTTTAATAACTGTGATAACCAAAATTTCTCACCAGGTTTCCAAAACAAATCCCTTTAAGAACTACTGATTTAGAAAAGCTAAAACGTTAGATTAGTTTTTAATTTAAAGAATAAACAGAGGAGAATCTTGGGAAGACGGCAGTAGAAGTAGTCTCATTTTTGAATCTCTCTAAATTCGCCCATAAAAGTAGACAGAATCACTAAGAGAGACAATGTAGGTAAAGAACAACCATAAAATGAAGTGGAAAAGGAAGAGTTGTTAATTAAGAGTAAAGGATATTACTTTAAATCAGATTTTTGGAAAAAATGAGGGGAAGAAAAAAAGGAGTTGCAACTAATTTTCAATATATTTGTGGTGTGGAATCACTAGACAAAAACAACAAAAAAGGGTTTAAAATGGCGAGTAAAAATATTAGAATAAAGGTAACCATTGGAACAAAGTGCAAACTCTCCTAAATAGGAAAAATTTATTTAAGCAAAAGAGGAAAAGATAGAGTATCTAATAAAACTGTTGAGATAAGTGCATATATGTAAATATATGTAAAAAGATAAATTTAGATCCATGTTGCACATTGTTAAAAAGAAAAAATTCTAAAGGACCCAAAACTTTACATAAAAAAATAGAATCCATACAAGTACTAGAAATAAACATGAATGAATTCTTTATAATCCAGAAATAGAGAAAACTTTCCTACCATAATTCAAAATCCAGTAGCAAAAAGAGAAGAAAGAGATAAATTTAATTACATTAAAAATGTAGCGTGGCAGAAAACTCCACAAAAAATAAAAAACAAAAACCACTGTAAACAAAGGAAAAGGACAAATAACAAATTGGGAAAATAATTATAATTTTATATTATAGAAAAAGGATTAAAATTTTATTATAAAAAAGTTTCTAAATATAGAGAAAAATTTAATATAAAAAAAGAGTTTCTAAAATTAGAGAAAAAACTGGCAATTCTAGGGAAAAATAGCTTAGAGACATGAACAAAGTTCAAAAAAAAACATGCAAATTTCTCTTAATCATATGAAAGATGATCTAACTTACTCATTAGAAGATACAGAAAAATTAAAACTGCTCTGAGATACCATTTATCGCCTACTGGATTGGTTAACATCTAAAAGTTAGACAACATAATCTTTTGGCATGGATATGAGGAAATAGAACTCATATATTGTAGAGGGAAGGTAAGATGATGCAAACGTTATGAAGGGGAATTTGTCAATACCAAGAAAATAACTAATTCATTTAACCTTTATCCCAGCAACCAAACTTCTGAAATTTCATTTTGAGTATATACTGGCAAAAATATGAAACGTATGATCAAGGCTAGTCACTGCAGATTGATTTGCAATAGCAGAAGACTGGAAACAGCAGAAGCGTCTATCGGGGGGTCTGGACAGATAAACCATTGTAGTCCACCCAAAGGTGTTCTATGCAACTGGAAAAGAATTAGAAAAACCCATCTATTTCTGTGAAGTATATTTCAGAATATATGATAGTGTGGGGGAAAAAAGAAAACAGAAAATACTTGTCTGGAATGCTTAATCTGATGGAAGAGGGAATATAAATGTGTTTTACTGAAAAAAAAGGAAAGGATAAACTACAAAACGGAGGTTACTTACAGAGAAAAAGCAAATAGAGTGGAAGAAACAGGGGTAAAAGCTTGACTTATTTGAATACTTTGTATTATAATTTGACTTTGGAACCATGATTATGTTATGCATAGTTCTGAAACAAAACTAACTTTTTAAAAAATCAATCTCTAAATATTTAAAGTAAATATGCACTTATAGTGGTAAAACCTTATGGAGAACTATTTCTAAGTGACCTCGAAACACAGTTATTTGCATGTATTTCCTAGTGGGGTATAACCTAAGGACAAAAAATACTGAAGAAACAACTAAAGTGTTTATAGTAACTGTATTTTTGGTGGTAGTGTTGGTATTATTATTATTATTCTGAGACTAGTATTTGTGTATCATAGGATAAAACAAATGAGTACATGAGTACTATTTTACTTTTCTCATTTCCAGCATTTTAAGAACTGAAATTCTTTGTGTAGAAGAAGAAGATATAAATGTAAGGTAGAAGAAATTAAGTAAAACCTCTGTGATCCTCAATTTAATCAGAAGTTTGATGATGAACTTGCAGATATATACTTTTTGCTTTGTAACTCTGTTTACTGAAAAGGCCCAGGAACAATGATTACTCAGTAGCAATAACATCCCAAACTCCCAGACTGTGGTATGAAAATACCGTTTCCCATGACAAGAAACCAGGGCTTCCTGGAGAAGGAATTCCAGGTTTGAGGCAGAAAATGCATGATATGAACTTGGAACATCTTGTCATTATCAGAACACAAGAAAACTATCAAAGACCATAAAGTCATGTTAAAATGATTGAGGAGGAAACTTTAAATAGACTCCTACTGGCTAAAGATAGTATAATCTGAGCATTAGGTAAGAACTACAGATTATTGAAGCATATCAATTATGGTTAAATACATGAGTTTATAAAAATGTTTTTTTAATTCACATTGAACACTGTTGGGAGATGTTAGTGAACCAAATCATTATTTTGAAACTTGGCAAATTAGGTAAAAAACAAACAATAACAACAACAACAACAAAACATTTATACCACTATTTCCATGAGAACTAATTAACCACAGGAATGGAAGGTTGATTAAAAAGTTTATCTTTATAGAAATTTTCAGCTCATAAAAAGGAATAGATCATGGAATTATAATATTACCATTTGCAACCTCTACTGAATTAATGGATCTAGACACTGATAATGGTTGCTAACAACCTCAAAATAGAGACTATCAAACACTTATTTGTTTCCTAGTGGAATACAACTTATGAAATAGCCTTTCAAAAAATCAAATCAGAATTTGATCACATCTCTATATCCAACTACCAGTTTAAGCAATACATAGGACAGAGAAGCATGTTAAAGAACATGTTGGGAATGCAATCAGCAAAATCTAAAATGTAGGAAATTTTACAGGACAACATGAGTGGTTTCTTCAGCAATAAATTGTAAGCAAAAAATAAAAAGCTAGAAAGAGAATCTATACGTTAAAAGAGATATAACAGACAATCTCTATAGACCTTATCTGGATATATATTCAAGAAACAACCACCACAATAAAAACAAACAACAAAATTAAGCATTAGCATTGATAAGATGATTAGAAATTTGAGCACTGATGTTTTGATATTATTAGAAATTAGTGTTTATTTTAGATGTGATGATGGTATTATGGTTATATATTTTTAAATACATTATGCCTTAGAAATTCATACTGAAATATTTAAAATGGTATGATGTCTAAAGTTTGCATGAAAATGATGCAGGAGTCAGGTAGTAGGTATAGAGATGAACCCAGACTGGACTGTGTATTAGTAATTGTTGGGGCTGGATTAAGAATTCACAAATTTCATTATACTATTCTTTCTACTTTTTCATACCTTTAAAATGCTTTATAGTACCACAATATAAAAATATTTCAAAATATATTGTTTGAAAAGCACAAACATTCAGAAAGGTAGCAGATGAAATTGCTAGCTAGGGGGGTATGGCAACAAACATACCTCCAAATTCCTGAGTTTCGCTTCCCTTACCTGGATGCTATTCTATATCTTTTTCCTTCCCAGAGTCATTTCTTCCTTTTTCCTTTTTTAACAATATTCTTTTGTCATCTGTAATGTCTGCCTTTCTGTCTGTCTGTCTGTCTGTCTGTCTGTCTCTCTCTCTCTCTCCCTCACCTATACCATTTTTCTCCTGACCTTTTTAACAATTAGCCATCACATTGAATTGAAAAAGTTTAACTTTTTAAATTGGCGAAAACAGTGGATTAAAGCTTTATGGTTTTGATCTTGTTTGAAAAGTAGGTGAATTGACTACTTTCCTTTTGGGAAAGTTGCAGCTTTTTTGCTCAAACCCTGTCATGGAAAAATTGACATTGAAAGCCAAACACCATTTCAGCTCTCTCAACCTACAGTAGCTGAGATGAGGGGCATCTGCACACATGGAGTCTCTTGATAAAGAGGAAAGACTAAAGGGTACTGAATCTTCCCACCCTGTAACACATTCAAGTGAGGTCTTTCAGTAGCTGTCTTGGATGTTCAGAGCTCTGCCCTGAGCGTCCATCAAAAAATGGAGTTCCTCTGAGAGCTGGCATGGTATGTGTTTTTGACGCCTCCCTGTCAGCAACCTGGTTGATCACTGCAGACAAACAGCTAAACCATGTAAAAGTTCCCTTTTTTTTTTCCTTTATGTCTTCTCATGTGAAGTCAGTTGAAAGCTGCCCTTGATCAATGCTGCTGGCAGAGGACTACAGGACTTTTATTATTCATTATTTATAGAGCATCACAAATGTTACACAGCAGTTTGCAAAACATAAAACACCAGAGAGAATATCCATGCCTTGAGGAGGTGACAATGTAAATGAAATGTAAACAACACCGTGGATAACAGTAAAACTCTTGAGAGGTAGAAATATGGGTTCTTCTTTAATTTGGGGGCGTCTAAGCAGAAGTAGATCATAAGGGGAACACGCTTAGAGAAAATAAATGGCAAAAAGCAATAAACATATATTCCAGATACAATGTATAGTTAAATGTTCAGCTGGTCTCTAAATCAATGTAAATGACAACCAAGTATTGCTCATTAAATTATCAAAGGTTTAAAAACTGATACTATATAATGCTTGTGAAGGTGTTGAAATTCTGTCATCATCATTCATTTCTGGGTGTATTGTAAATCAGTAAAATACTTTAGGAAAGCAATTTAGTATTAGGTATCTGTTAGGATTCTCAGGTAAGGCTTTAATCCTTTTGTAGTATTTATAACTTTAACATATTGCAGAAGACAGTTCAGTAAAATTCAGCCTTTATGAACAATACCGCAGTGAACATTCCATATTCATATTATAAAGTGCATTTCTTCTCTCTATTATATCATACTGTCAGACAGTTTAACCTAATCCTCATGAGCTTTCATTCACCCAAAGTTTTCTTCAGCACCCAATATCTCTCAGTAATATCAAGAAGTATAGAAATGTTTTTACTTTTTAACCCTGTATTTCAATTGCTAGTATCATATTCTAAAGAAATAAAACAAAAATATAGAAAAATTATCTATATAAATGAATATATCCATAACTATAGCCAAAAAAAAAAAATAAAAATAACTTAACTAGTATCAAGTGGAAGTTTCCATAAGTAATTATGACACATTCACTTGATATAGTATTTTATAATTCTTAAATAATGCTTTGAAGTTATATAATAATGAGAAAAAATACTTAAACTATAATATTAACAGATAAAAGCAAAATACAAAATTAAATATCTAGTTTTATTATAACCAAATTGAAAAAAATAGGCCAGAGGAAAAAGACAGAAGGCACTAAACTAACCTTTTAACGGTGGTCACGGTAGGAAGATGGAATTACAAATTATTTTTGTGGCTTCATTGTCTAATGTTTTTTAATATGCTAACACATGTTTTTTTTCCTGATACGCTTTTGAAATAAAGGAAAGATAAGTGACAGAATAGAAGTTGTGTGTCATCTTTCGTGTAATTCTCTACCTATAGTGTACTTAAATCTAAAGGAAGCTAATAAATCTTTAAAATCTGCCAGAAGGACTATTCCAAGGCTTTCTGGATAACTGTGCCTAGAAGACTGTTTATAGAACTCTAGAGAGCAGACTTGTCTAAGGAAGGAAATGGATTTTTCCCATACTATATTTACCTTAAAATTTGTAGCAGAAATGAAAAAGATTCTATAATGACTACATTAAGATTTTCTGTGTGGTAACTGCATAACAAAATCGTTAGTGCCTGAAAGTCCCTATATAAAGAGATTTTGTGTTTAATGATACCGCTGATGACAGAAATAAGAAGGAGAAGAAAGTAGTTTAATGAAACTTGAAGAAAATAGTCAAAAAACAATCAAGATGAAATATGTATGTAGTGAAGCTTAGCCCAAACGTACTCCTATCAAGCTCTCAGGGGCTGGAAGAAGTATTGCTCAGATTCTGGAAGGCTAATCAATATGGGTCAATAATGATTCTATTTTGGTGAGAACAGCGTTGCATATTTCTATTTACATTCCCGATATTTAATAGCAGCCTGGCCTCTTTTGAAACCCTGTGCCCTCAGGAAAATGTGGATTTTTAGAAACAGATCTCAGCTCAAATCCCAGCATGACTACCACACACTGGCCATGTGACCTTGGGCAGGTCACGGCATTTACAGGACACAAGGACTTGCGAAAAGTAAAAACAACCCCTCGTTGGCTGCAGGAATCAGGGCCAATGGCCTTAATATGAGGTGCCTCCTACTGATGGTAAATCCTTGCAACCAGGTAGGAAGCTTCCTTGGCATCTTGCATTTTCACTTTAGAAGTGACAAGAACTAACCTCTTGGTGGGAGCAAATGCAAAGGCGTCTCCCTGGTCTCTGAGCTAGACTATCTCCATTGCTCTGCTCTAGAGTTCCGCATTACCACTGCCCTCACACCCCCACTTTGCTCTATATTCAGCACCCCCTGAGATTGCTTCTTCTTTTAAATCTTTGATCAGGCTCATTTACCAGGATCTCCCTCCATTTTCATATCTAAATCGACGGCGATTCTTTGGACCAGACTTGTTTTACTCTTGGTTTTCACTGAGGTTAATTCTTCAACTGATCTATTTCTACTTATCCCTTCCCACCTTTTTCTTAGCAGACTCTCATTTATCACCCCGCTGTGCAGCCATGCTCCCTTTACAAGTTCCAGCCCTCCCATAAGCCCAGCCAAACCTTTAGCTGGCACTTGACCACAAAGCCCACAAATATATGTCAGGAGCACACATCTCCCTCTCTCTGAGAAGGGAAAAGTAATAATTGAGCCAAAGGATGCTGATGCTGGTAACTGTGTGATAAATATTAGCTGATAAATCAGTGCCCTTCCCCTTCCATGTCACCCACAGTCAACTCCTTATCAGCATGAAGCAGTATTGTACAGTGGATAAGAGGAGAAGGTTCTGGAATCTGACTGCCTGGGTGAATCATGATTACAAATATCAAATGCTTAGTGCTTGGAACGGGGTAAGCGCTCAGTAAGTGTGAGCTGTTGTAACATCTCTGCATCTTCTGTAAAGAAGTGGTGGATGGTTGTTATTTAACCTCTTCACGGAGGTCGCTCAGTGTAGCTTCTAGGACCTTCTGTGTAACAGAGTTCTTACCCTTCTCCTCTGCCTCTTTATAAATTTCTCAGGTGACCTGGCCATACGCTATTTACCATTGTGGAATTCTAAACCTCTTTGAGAACATGAAGAAAGTTATGGTGCCATAATTTTGCATATAAAAGCTGAAATTCACAAAACTCCTAAATATCATCTCTGGACCTCAAGTTAAGAGGCCTAGGTATAAGGATTAATTTGTCAAGTAGAGAGATTTTTTTTGTATTGCGAAGTACCACTGTCTAATTTATTAATTTATCACTTTTGGTATAGGCATATTTTCATATAAAATAAAGAGTTTCTTAAAAAGTGTTCATCAAGTGATGAAGCAGATCATTTTAATCTACATGAACCGAATTGGACCACCTTGTAGAAGTAGTGTGCATAGTAATCAAGGACATGGCTCTATATTGGAGCCACCTGGATTCCCACCCCAGTGCTACCATTTACTGTGATACTTAAGTACCTAAGTTCTCTGGTTTCTATTTTTTATCTATAGAATAAAGATAATAATTCTAACTCTATTGGGTTATTTAAATGGTTAATCAGTAAATAACATAATCTATATGAAGCTGTTAGTACTACACCTGGCATACAGTATGTTTTCAATAAGGGTTAACAACTATCAAATGGCAAATCTATCTCTTTTTTTCATTTAAAATTATTGGCATGATTTGATAATGCTGCAGATCTCATGGGGTTGTAATAGCAAATAATGATTTGCCTAAAGCTTTTTAGATGGACAGGCACAAATCTAAGAACAATATCCTGGGCAGCGAAATAAATCTCCTTCGATCCTCTCCAACTCCGAAGGAGAAATCTATGAGCAAGGATACATGTAACATTTGCTATATTTAAGGGAACTGACGTTTGGGACATTTTCTTTTAACCCTTAAATACTTTGATACCTAGGTACTTATAAATAAGCTGCCACCATTCAGTGTTTATTTAATGGCATGCATAGGTTTCAGTTTTCTATTAACATGTCTGCATGTTTCTATTTACTCTTCTGACATTTAATAGTTATGGGAAAACTGCCTTGGAATAGCAAGAAGGACCACAGTGCCCTTCATGACATTCATTTACAGTTACTCAACCCTGACTCATGGTGATGGTGACAACTAATTTTATAATAAGATTCAGCCACTTTGCCAGCCAGAAATAAAATGTCATGTTGAGTAGGTTATTTCTTCTTTAATTTGTACTATTCACTGTTTTTCAGCAAAGCACATGACCTGCAGTGTACCAGAGGCCCAGGATCTTCGATCTGCCTGCCTGAGGACAATGTCAAGGCCAGCTCCTAGCTGTAACGCATGTCTATTTTCTGAGCAAATCAATACTTCATACAGTCTGCTTGTAACTTATAAACAAAAGATCCCCTTACTATGAATTGCATTCATTTTCTAACTCTAGATTCCTTAAAATTTGGGGAGACAGCCTTTACTCAGGACTTTGATTTTATTTGCAAGACCCAGAAAGAGCCAAAATAAATTTTTCCATGATTAGGAAATAAACTTTTATTTCAAGAGAAATCATTTTACATCTAAATTAGTTTGTATCTCCAGAAATTTTGTCTCAGGTGTGATAAGTCACGAATAATTACCAATTTCATTTTGGTGAAATTAAAAATCACGAAAAGCTATTCGAAGCAATTTACAACTTGACAGAGAAAAGAAGATTCTGTTTAAAAGGTAGTAAATTTTTCCCCTACTGAATTTAGATGAAGGCTCAGAGACGATGAGAACAAGAAGAAAACAAAGTAAAAATTTCGTCCTTTTCCCTTGGAACTTTAATATTCGGGTTGAGTATATGTTCTTTTTCCCAAGTGAAAAAGCAGTTTCCCACATCCTTGCAAGCATTTTCTTTTCCTTTGAAGTGTTTGATGTTTTCAAGAACATTGAGAGGTCATTTTCTTTAGATTTCTGTTTCCTAATTTTTCTCATTTTGGTTTGTGCTTTGGCATAGGTACTGAATTACAGTATCTTTGGAGAAAAGCTGCTTGAATCTTATTGCAAGTTCTAGTCACATAGTAAATGTTCCTTTCTCGAGCCTGCAAACTGTTATCACAACTCCATGCTAAGCTACTGTCATAAGCCATTGGATGCCAGACCCTGCTAGACAGTGCCTCATGATGAGGAATATGGATCATATATTTGTCCTGAAGGAGACATTTATTTATCTACAGTCTCTTCTGCCTACGTCGTATAATAGGCCAGGCTCCCAAACACTGCGGAAATTCTCACAAGGAAGGCAAGCAATCTGCTTAGCCCAGTAATCAGTCTTCTATTCCAATCTGCTCTGCTGTTGGCATTTCTTCCATTCTTAATTACCACACCTGTCACCCAGCCCCTGGCAGGATGAATGGTACAACCCACATCATGCTGCAGAACCACTTTCTCAGTAAATACCTTTTGCAGACATCAGAAGAACAAAAAACACTTAGGGGGAACGTCAGCCAAGGGCAAGAGAGGGAAAGAGGATATTGATATGAGTGAGGTAGGCCTTGCCAGCTTTTTCCTTGGGTCACTGAATCTTCCTGAGGAACTTAGATTCATGAGCCTTTAAATTTACTCTGGAAGCTTGAGTCTCTGCATCCGCCCTAAAACATGAAAGTGTCCCACAAGACTCACCTGGGGGTGTTGGTCTAGTCTTGCAATGAGCTGATCTTATTTATTCTGCTCTTTAGTTTGTGAAAGTGGGTCAAAATGGTACCAAAGCTAAAGTAGGCCAAAGGAAAACACAAGGTCCCAGTTTGGGTTGTCCATAGTCTATTCACCTCTACCTATTATTTTATATTTTTATTTTTGCTGAACTTTTCTTTCCTTTTATCTGTTCTGTTTCCATGTTTCTCCCTATTTTGTCCACCTCAAATAACTATTGTCCCTCTATGAGTGTTATCAGAAGACAATCACTAAACACACAACAGCAGCAGAATAGCTGGGTTCACTGATTGACACCTCTCATTTTTCAAAAAGACTTTACTTGTTTAGAGCAGTTTTAGGTTCACAGAAGAATTAAAAGGAAGGTACAGAGATTTCCCATATAATCCCCACACACATATAGTCTCCCCCATCATCAACATCCCCCACCAGAGCGGTACATTTATTATAATTGGTGAATCTGTATCGACACATCATTGTCACCCAAGGTCTATAGTTTACATTGCAGTTCACACTTGGTGTTGGCCAAATGTATAATGAGATGTATTCACCATTATAGTATCATACCGAATATTTTCACTGCCCTAATAATCCTGTGTTCTGCTTATTCTTCTCTCTTCCAACCCCTGCAATTCCTGGCAACCACTGTGACATCTTATTTTTTATGTATTTCCTATCTCAGGTCATTGTGTATAATAAGAAGAATGTATTACTTTTTTTCATTATTGTTCCCAACCTCTTCTTTAAATAAAAAAATTTGGCTGTTTTTGTTTATTTACTACTTCATTCCTATTTTGTACAACTGCGGGTCTT
>NW_011889146.1:363686-389894 GCF_000151845.1 Pteropus vampyrus
TTTCCCCTAAAAATGCCCACACCTCAACTATAATGTTAACCTCAGTATCCCACCCAAACATCACAAATCAGCTAATGGCAGTGCATAGACAGAAGGGAAAGTCTAGAGGAGAAAGTGTGCATATTCAGCCAGGATATTTCAAACCTTCAGATAGTGACTCTGGTGTCAGGGAACCTGCAGGAATTGAATATCTGTCCTATAAGCTCACCCATGATGGCCTCAGAAGTTTCATTGGTGTCTTACTTTTCTAAAATCCAGTAAGCATATTTAAATGTATGACTCTGTCTATGTGTAACCCAAAGATATTCTAGGGCTCTATGTCACCCATATTTGTCACAGTGTCACAGGAGAAGAAGAAATGCAGTCCTGTAACTAAAAGTAATAAAAGTAATTCCAATCTTTACTTACATCTCTCAAAGAATATAACCAATCTCAGTTCACAATACTGATTCAGCAACATACAAAGCTAATTTTTTTTCCCAAGAGGAATTTCTCAAGATTGAATTTTCCTTAAAAATTCTTTCTCCTATTTATCTTCCTCTTGCTCTCTCATATCCCAAGGTTTCTTCTAAGACTCTTTCCCACCTATAAAATTCACGCTCTCTATCAAAACTGTCTCTTACCTTATACCTTGCAGGCACCTTTTTACATTCTTCCATCCCAACTTTCTTTTCTCATTTTTCCTCTGGAGTAAATCATGGTCTTTTTAATTGAAAATATTCTAGTTCTCTCCTCTCCCACTTCCCAACAATACATCCATCTGCTGAATATGCCCGAAGGGCCTGGTGAGGAGATATAGAATAAAATAATTTTTATTCCAAGTACACCTGACAAATATATCATATTTAAAATAAACACCTGAATTATCTCTCTAATTTCTTAAGGTATTTTATCATCCCGAACTTTCATATAGTCAGCACATTATCTTAATCCCATTGCACTCTTCTGTTATGAATAATATTAATAGATACAATTAATCAAACACCTACTATGTGCTGGGCATTGTATAGGACACTTAAGGCATGTTATCTTATTTAGTCTTCATAACAACCGTCTGAGAGATTAACTTGCCTAAGGTGATGTATTAAGTGGTAGAATGAAGATTTAGTCTGAATCTCAGTTCTACATAACTCCAAAGCCCATGAACTTATCTACCATACTATTTGTAAGTAATTAGAAGAATATAGCTGTTGGTTAAAGAAAATAATCAGCCATGTTCAAGACTGGGTTAGTAACTGAGCTTTGTAGCATCTGGGTGACTATGTTCCACACCCCTTTAGGATTTGATGATTTTATGAGTGCATAAACAAATGCAAGAACAAAAGTAGACCTGACTGTATTGTATTACATCAGTTATATCAGATTTCTTTTCTAATCATTTATGACTCTGATAATTCCTGAACAGAACAATGCTAAGAACAAAAATGACAGTACTCCTAAATCTTACCATTTGTGACAACATGGATCAACCTAGAGGGTATTATGCTAAGTGAAATAAGTCAGATAATTATAAATACTATATGATCTCACTTATGTGTGGAATCTAAAGAACAAAATAAAGGAACAAAGAAAACAGATACACTCATAGATACAGAAAACAAACTGACGTTTGCCAGATAGGAGGAGGTTTGGGGGACCAGGTTTAAAGGTAAAAAGATTATTGGTAGTTGCAAATTAGTCTCTGGGATGTAAAGTACAGCATAAGGAATATAGCTAATAATATTGTAATCACCAGATAGGTACTAGCATATTTGAGAGGATCACTTCATAAATTATATGTTTAGCCACTATGTTCTACATCTCAAACTAATATAAAATAATATTGAATTTCAACTGTAATTGAAAAATAAAAAATTTAAAAATAAAAAATGCTTTTAACAAAAAATAAAAATAAAATAAAATACCATTATAGCAGTTACTCAAAATAAATATATAAAAGTTTTCACCAAAATAAAAATACATCTTGAGTATTGACGGCTTCAGGTTTTCTAGTTTTGAATTTTTCTTTTAAATAAATCCTTTTTAGTCACAAATCCTAGAATATTTGAGTTCATGGGTTTAGATGCAAGCATGTTTAAGCCTCCATTGCAGAAGTTGCCTCTTGCTTTTGATGCACTTTGAACATTTCTTTATGAAACAAACAAACATGTTGGATGCAGTCTTGAAAAACTCAATCATTCTGGATCCAAAAAAAGGTGCAGAAGAAACCAACGAGGCATTTCCAGGTGTTACATACTTATATATAGAAAATGTATCAGCCTGGAAATGTCATAAGAATGAATTTTTCCCTCTAGATTTTTAAGCCATTCTTCTCTCTAATCTTGGCTGGAGGAATTGTAAAAATGCTTTCTTACCCAATTCAGACCCACTCCTGGGGCAAACTACATCATAGAGTGGAAAGTACATGGGATATAAATTGCTGAAATAAAATGATTGATATACTTATATATAGAAAATATATCAGCCTGGAAATGTCATAAGAATGAATTTTTCCCTCTAGATTTTTAAGCCATTCTTCTCTCTAATCTTGGCTGGAGGAATTGTAAAAATACTTTCTTACCCAATTCAGACCCACTCCTGGGGCAAACTACATCATAGAGTGGAAAGTACATGGGATATAAATTGCTGAAATAAAATGATTGAAATGGTTTTGGGCCCCAAGGAAAAGCTAGCTTCTTTAGCTGGATATGACTCAGAAGGCATCTCTCAACTACTAAAACAATCCTTTCATCCCTGGTGAGTAAATATAGAGCCAAAGAGAGGTTCAGCATTGACCAACTTATTTCATCCAGATGGTTCCAGCATCTCCAGAGAGATGATGTAAGTGAACCTGGGCTTTTTAAACAGTCCTAGAATTCTTAGCATGTTTCCACCTATATTTAGTGTGTTACAAGTGTCTTCGAGATAATTCCAAGTTGACATACTGAACAGTAAAGATTTACCATGGCACCAAAAGGTTTTCACAGGCTCTGTCTTTCCCCTGGCAAATACCAGACAAAGTTAGTCTTGTCTTTTATTCTGCTCTTTTCTTTTAGCTTTAAACAGCATAATATCTCTTCGAATTTTTTTGAGTCATCGTCTTTCTTCTCACTCTGGTTTTTAAGCTACTGAGAGCTTTTCACTGTGGGCTTTTCAGACTCTTTTGGTGTTTCTTTGCCACAAATTGAAGCCACAGGTCTTGCTTGCATTTGCTTAATGTAAGCATTAACCTCAGATTGTCTCAAAAGAGCTAATATTCCTCTAAAATGCTTCCTGCCTAAAAGCTTTTCATATTGTGCCATGTCAATCTATTGCTTCCTAGCAATCGGGCCTGGCAAGGTAAGGAACCATAGGCAGTATGTATTAAGTTGAATGGGCCAGAGCTGATGACAGAGAGGCAAAGCCCCTCTCTGTTATTCTTTTTCTCAAAACACCTTGGGTTTGGACAGATAATGGTATTAAATCTGAGTTGCACTGTATGTTTAAAAATATTTTGGAGAGGATGTATGTATTTAACAGAGAAAGGAATAATTGTTTGAATACCAAGTCAAAAAGACTTTTAAGTTCTAGCTTCCCATTATATAAGGACTTTATGGAAATCCAGAATTAACTTTATTTTTGTTATTATTGTATTTTCTTTTTCCTGATCACTGTTAGGCCTCCTTGTGTTTTTTAAAACAAGGGCTTTTTTTGAGATTTATAGAATTCAATCCCTAAAAGCAAACAATAAAATATTGTTAGTAGATATAGAGAGCTATACAGCCATCACAGTGTCTAATTTTAGAACATTTTCATCACCTCCCCGCTGGGAAAAAAACTCCTCATCCCCTTTAGCAGTCAGTCTTTGTTCCTCCCTCTGCCCAGTCTCTGACAACTGCTAATCTACTTTCTGTCTATATGGATTGGTCTATTCTGGGCATTTCATATAAACAGAATTGCATAATATGTGACCTTTATATCTGGCTAATTTCACTTAGTATAGTGTTTCCAAGATTCATCCATGTTATAGCATATATCTGTACTTTATTTCTTTATTTCGCTATACCGATATAACACTATTTGTTTATCCATTTATCAATTGATATTTAGACTGTTTCCATTTCAGGATTATTATGAATAATACTGCTATGAATATTTGTGTACAAGTTTTTGTGTGAATTTATGTTTTCAGTTCTTTTAGTTATATAATATTCTTAGGGGTGGAACTGCTAGGCCACATGGTAGCTTTATGTTTCACATTTTGAGGAACTGCCAAACGTTTTTCCAAAGTGGCTGCACCACTGTACATTCCCACCTGCAGTGTATGAGGATTCCAATTTCTCCACATCCTTGCCAGCACTTCTTATTTTCAGTCTCTTTTGTTACAGCTATCTATCTCATCATGGTTTTTCTTTACACTTTTCTAATGGCTAATGATGTGGAGCATCTTTTCATGTGTTTATTGATCATTCATACATCTTCTCTGGAAAAATGTGTATTCAAAACTCACTCATGTTTTTAAATATATATATTTTTTATTTTTCAATTAGTTGACATGCAACATTACATTAGTTTTAGGTGTCCAACACAGTGCTCAGACATTTACGTAACTTACAAAGTGACCCACCTGATAAATCTTGTACTCATTAGATATCACGCATAGTTATTACAATATTATTGTGCTATATCTGGCTAATTTCACTTAGTATAGTGTTTCCAAGAATGTTGACAATATTCTCTGTGCTATACTTTACATACTCATGACTATTTTTTTCAATTAGAGTTGACATTTAATCTTATTTTATATTAGTTTCAGGTGCATAGCATAGTGGTTAGACTTTTATACAATTTACAGTGATCCCTCCGATTAGCCTAGTGCTCACCTGGCACTATACATGGTTATTACAATATTATTGACTATATTCCCAATGCTGTACTTCACATCCCAATGACTATTTTGTATCTATCAATTTGCACTTCTTAATCCCTTCACTTTTTTCACTTCCCAACCTCCCTCCCATCCAGCAATCACCAGTTTGTTCTCTGTATCTATGAGTTTGTTTTTGTTTCATTTTTCATTTCTTTTGTTCTTTAGATTCCACGTAAAAGTGAAATCATGTGGTATTTGTCTTTCTCTGTCTGACTTATTTCACTTAGCATAATACTCTCTAGGCCTATTCATGTCATTGAAAATAGTAAGATTTCATTTTTTTAATGCCGAGTAATATTCTATTGTATATATGTACCACAACTTCTTTCTCCAATCATCTATTGATGGACATTTAGGTTATTTCCATATCTTGGCTATTGTAAATAGCACTGTGTTTTTAAAATTCAATTAATTGTCTTTTTATTATTGAGTCATAAGAGTTCTTTCTATATTTTAGGTATAAGTCCCTCATCAGATGTATAATTTACAAAAATTTTCTCCCATTCTATGAGTTGTCTTTTCACTTTTTTAATGGTATTCTTTGAAGTTCAAGATATTTTAATTTTGATGATGTACAGTTTACCTAATTTGTTCTTTTGTTTCTATACTTTTGGTATCATACCTAAGATCATGAATATTTTTGCCTATGTTTTCTTCTAGGAGTTTTATCATTTTAGCTCCTGTGTGTGTTCTTTGATCCATTTTGAGTTAATTTCTGTATAAGGTGTGAAGTAGGGTTCTGTTTCAACTTCATTCTTTTAAGTGTGGATATACAGTTGTTCCGGCATTGACTGCTGAAAAGACTCTTTTTTTCTCATTAAATTGTCTTGGCACCCTTGTCAAAATTAACTGGTCATAGATGTATGAATCATTTCTGAATTCTCAATTCTATTCTGTTGATTTATATTTCTGTCTTTATACCAGCACCACATGATCATGATTACTGGAGCTTTGTAGTAACCTACGAAATGCAGAAATGGGAGTCCTCCAACTTTATTCTTCTTTTTCAAAATTATTTTGGCTAGTCTAGACCCTTTGCATTTCCATATTAATTTTAGGTCAGCTTGTCAATTTCTGCAAAAATAGCAGCTTGGATTTCAATAAGATTTTCATTGAATGTATAGATCAATTTGGGGACTATTGCCATTTAAACAATATTAAGGCTTCCAATACATAAACATGGGATATCTTTCCATTTATTTGGGGCTTCTTTAATTTCTTTCAATGATGTTTTATAATTTGCCATGTATAAGTATTATAATTTTTTTTCCTAAGTATTTTATTCTTTTTGATGTTATATGAACTGGAACTGCATTCTTAATTTCATTTTTGCATTGTTTATTGCTAGAAACAACTGATTTGTGCGTATTGATCTTGTATCCTGCAACCTTGCTCAATTTGTTTATTTGCTCTAATAGTGTTTTGGTGGGCTCTTTAGTATTTTCTAAATGCAAGATCATGTCATCTGCAAATCAAGATAGTTTTGCTTCTTTCTTTCCTATCTAGATGCCTTTATTTTTTTTTTTTTTTATTGACCAGTTGTCCTGTCTAGGACCTCTACTACAACGTTGAATAGAATTGGCAAGAGTGAACATCCTTGTCTCATTCCTAATATTAGAAGGCTTTCATTTTTTCCACCATTGATTATGATATTAAATGTGTATTTTTCATAGCCATTCATCAGGTTGAGAATGTGCCCTTCTATTCCTAGCTTGGTGGGTACTCTTGCCCTTTCTAATACCTGGTAATACCAAACACTGTTAATGTCTAGGTTCCTTTGGGTAAGTTAGCTCTTTTCAATTGTATACTGTTCTTCATTATCTTTAGGCTGTGGAATTCTCTGCCCTGCCTACTGCAGTAACAATTAATACAATGTAGTTTTATGTATAAATGTGGGACTTCAATGAATAGCACAATAATGTGTAGTAAACACACATATAACACACTAACAATAGGCCTTTTTTTGTTCCTCCTCTTTCTTACATTATATTCACTTAATATGTCATGTTTTACCGAAATTACTGCCTTCCAAAACTAACTTAGCCATGAGTCTCTTCTTAATTTGCTTTTTCATTCTTTTAACTGTTTATTCCTTATCTTACTCTTTATCTTTCTTACACTCCTATTTTTTTTCACTTTTTTTTTTCTAAACATTTTTTCCGTTCAGTGCTTTCCAGTAAACCTAACATTAAATGATCTCTTCAGGCACATCATTGCATGCTGAGCTTGAAAGTCATGACTTTTCTGGACTAGAAATTGCAAAGTGTGGTGTTAAGTAAGACTTGTCACTCTGGCACTTAAAATCATGACCATGGGTGAGTCAAGATTCTCTGAACTTGGCTTTCACTATCTACTTTCTGTGGAAGTTGTAACAATTGAATGGCCTTCATATGCCAAGTTTCTATTTCATTGACTTGCATGAACAAGTGCTCCATTAAATTTTAAGTTATTTCCCTTTCTCAGCTACTAATATACAAAATAGTTGTGTTGTGCATCTCTCTCTATTGAGTCATAATGAGAAAATTCTGATGAATTATTTTACTGACTTACTATTAATTATTTTTGGCTTTTCTCAAGGAAAGTTTTGAAGGTACTCTACAGATATAAGTCATGTAGGAAAGTGGCAATAATCTTGAATTGAGCATGTATCACCATTTGATGCCTTTTTCCCAAGTCTTTAACACCTATGGCTAACCCTAAGCTCATTGTATCCAGAGTTTGTAGCATGACTTAGAAACTCACTATGAATATTTATTTTCTCAAGTGTTCCTTTTGTTAAGGCCTGTTCATCTCAGGTTCAATCTTTGTGTTAAACATGATCAGCATCATCAATGAGTCTCAATCTCCCATGCTTATTCCGTTGGAAGCTCTGGTCAAGACATGACTTTCATAAGAGTAGTAGCTTAGTAACTATGAGCAGGAACAGTGCTGATGTGTTTTCCCAGGTTTAAAATGTGTTAGCCTTTTCTGTTCCACTGAAAGTCATTCTAGTCTTTTTATTAAAAATTAAATACAGTGATTATAATTTTTATTAAAATGTTCTAATTATTAATAGAAAAACTAAAAAATATGGTAAATAAAATAAAGTATGAATTTTTAAAAATTCACTCATCATCCTACTATCTAATATATAACAGTCTTTCCAGATATTTTTCTGTAGTTTTATACTTGATTCGGGTCAGGGAGTAGATGTTTCATATGTCTGTGTGGACACTACATAAGTATGACATGTGAATTGTCAAATTCTCTGTCCAATATTCAGAAGATTTGGTATAAAGAAGTTGCAGCCTTGATTTTTCACATGGTTTTCAATACACAGGCAAATTAACAACTTGCTACTGTATGGTGTGAATCAAGTTAGCTGTTTAAAATTCTTTCTCTAATAATATTAATGGGTTGTTTATAACACATTTAATGGTTTCTCTTAAATGTTCCTATAAAGTTCCTGTAAACAAAAAATACTGTACTTGAGAATGTTTATAGCTAAAGTTTAAGCTCAAATTTCATAAACGTGGAAAAGATCAGAACTGTGGGTGAGGACATTTACTGTCACTTTTGGGGTTTGGCTTTGCAAGGTCAGTATACAACAGATTATTTCTTTCTTCCAAATCACTATCTTGCTAGCAGTTGGATGGTGGAGCCTGGCCTTGTACCACAATAAAAAACCCTCTTGCAGGTGTAATCAAATGAGTCAATCTGATTTCATTGATTTATTATTTTCTATTAAAATACTTCGTTAGTCTTCAAAGTTAAGCAGTTGGACATTATCATATATAAATCTTATGTACAATGTATGTGCATACTATTTTGAACTTAATTTAAAGAAATACAAACACCTGGAAACATTTATTTAGGTTTCATCGTCACTACGCTACTTTTTTTTTAGAACTTCCTAATTCTCATGACCATTTCACAGTTAGGTAGAAAACTTTCTTATCTGCTTGGAACTTTTAGAGTAGTGAGTTTCAACCTGTTTGCACATTAGTATGACAAAGCTTTTTAAAATCCCAGTGCCCAGTATGTACCCCAAAATAAGTTAATCAGAATTACGGATGTGAGACACAGGTGTGTTAATGTCCTAGGAATGCCATAATGAATTACCTCAAACTTGTTGCCTTAAACAACAGAAATGTATTCTCTCGCAGTAGTCTGAGATCAAAGTGTCTGCAGAGCCATACTCTCTCAGGAATCTAGGGGAAGATCCTTCATTGTGTCTCCCTGGTTTCGGGGTGGAGGGGAGTGTTGCCAGCAATCCTTAGCATTCTCTGACTTATAGTTGCATCACTCCAATCTGTCTCTGTTGTCACATGGCCTTCTTCCCTGAGTCTCCTCTGTATCTCTGTATCCAAATCATCCTCTCCTTTCTCTTATAAGACACCAGATGGATTTAGGGCTCATCCTAATCCAATATGACCTCATCTTAACTGGATAACATCTGCAAAGACCTTATTTCAAATTAGGGCACATTCACAGCTTCTGAAGGTTAAGACTTTTACAGGACAAAATTCAGCCCCCTACACCAGGCATCAGTAATTTTGATTCCCTAAGTGATTCTATGGTTAGTAGCTAATGCAGAGAGCCACTTCTTCCAGAACAGCTTTCTCAAACTTTAATAGGCATATGAATCACCTGGGGGTCTTGTTAAAATGCAGGTTCTGTTACTGTAGTTCTGATGTGAGGTCTGAGACCCTGCATTTCTCACAAGCTTCTAAGTGATGCTGGTACTGTGGTCCACATGGCAAAAAAACAAGTACTTAGAGTCAAGGCTTGGTAAGCTTCTCTGCAGTTCCACCTCTGGCTCTCTGTGTAGACCAGGAGCACCTTGGTATTAAAAGCCTTTGCAAGAAACCTCCATTAGATCAAATATTTAGTTCCAGCTGAAGAAGGGAGTAATTTTTCCATCTAAATTACGTGCTCCAGCCCCTGCTTCTGCTCTCCTCTTTATGGTAAAAGTGAAATGTGGGGGTGGAAAAAAAAAGGTATAGATAGACACACAGTGCATATTCATTTCAAATCAGAGAGAGTTTTCTGGAAACCGCTTTTAAATCACTTCGGCTTCACACTTTCTTCTCTTATTTATTTCCATAATAAAAATCAAGAGGTTCCAAATGAGCATGTGTATTTTAAAAATAACAACTTTATCAGTCTTTCAACTTACCATCAAAATGTTAAAGAAACTTTTATTTGCAGGCTAAAATTTTTAAAACACATTTAAACAGAACAAATCGCATAGAGATATAAATTCACAAGGACAAATCCTGCTAGGGTCTGTTTTACTTGTCCTTCTAAAATAAAATTAAATTTCTCTAACTGGGATTAAAAATAACTAAGTGATATAACTTGCTGGGCATAACAAAGACACGAAATAAGCGAACATTTTAACAGATGATTTTTTTCCCCCTTGGATCACAGATGCCATTTTCCTTTTATGGACTCTCCTTTATAATTTAACCAGAAACAATCTTGTATGTAGGTTTATTAAAACAACTTTGGCCAATTAAAGAGAAATCACAAAATCTACTCATGAGATTTGTAAAGGGTGCTGGCACATACATAGTGTTTTTTAGTTGAGCTGAAATATAAGACCTACTAACATGAAGAACTGAATTTTTGTTTTCTAACTTTTTTTATTTAAAAAATGTCAAATATAGAGACGATTTAAAGAATAGTACAATGAACACCCATATACACTTCAGCTAGATTCTTCTGTTGTTAATATTTTGCCACATTTGCTTTTTCCCTCTGTCTTTCCATTTTTATTTTTATTTTTTTGGACCATTTGAATATCGTAGACTTTATAACTAAATCCATTTCATCAAAGAGCAGGAATATTCTCCCAAATAATCACACTGCTTTTATCACACCCAAGAAATGTAGATAATAGTGCTGTCTCAAATATAATCCATATGAAAAAAAATCCTTAGTTTCCCCCTGAATTTGTTCTATAGCTATGTTTTCCTTTTCTTTCTTTTTTCTTTTTATTCTTTTTAAAATTCAGGATTCAACCAAGAATAGCTCATTTCATCTAGTTGCTGTGTTTCTTTACTTCCCTTTATTCAAACACAGTTACTTCTTCCCCACACTCCCTACCCAGGTCATTCATGTCATTGACAATTTTTTAAGAATCAAAATCAATGATCTTGCTTAATGCTCCCAATCTTATTTGTCTGTATATTTCCTCGTGAATAGATTCAGGAAGACATTTATGTTATTTTAATAATACTACAAATGTAATGTGTCCTTCCCATTGCTTCATGATGGGAGGCATACAATGTCCATCTGTTTTATCATCGGCCCCCATTTGGTCATTTGGCCATCTGACATCGCTCACATCTCTCCATTGTAAAGGAATTTCCCACTCCTTGTAATTAATAAATAATTGCAGGAGAAACTTTGAGATCAAGCAGATTCCCCAACAAACTGTCACTAAATGGTTTTAGCATCCATTAATGCTCTTTGCTTGACTCAATTATTCCACTGGTAATTGCGGAATGTACATTATCTAATTATATCATTTCTTCTATATGTAGGACTTGTATTATTTTGTAAAGAAAAGCATTTTTTACCTCTTTC
This sequence comes from Pteropus vampyrus, assembly GCF_000151845.1. Classification (NCBI taxonomy): domain Eukaryota; kingdom Metazoa; phylum Chordata; class Mammalia; order Chiroptera; family Pteropodidae; genus Pteropus; species Pteropus vampyrus. Next base: position 375,148 of record NW_011889146.1, read on the forward strand.
CCCTTCTTTTTGTAGTGTCACTATGAACTCATGAATTCTTTCATTCAGTGTTATAATCCATTACAGTCATTATTCATCTTGGTGCTTGATTTATCTCAAATTTGGCCTGAGGGAGCCCCTTCAGGACTGCTCCTGTCGTAGCGATATGTCCCCATAATTCTTTGAGCATTTCATTGCTCTTTGGCACACATAAGGCTGTATTTTTTCTATTCCATACCTGGAATCAGCCATTTATTTCTCCAAGGAGTCCTGAAGTGGAGAATGGTATTGAGAAATAAAAGTTTGACTGCTAGGCATGCTACTTGCAATCAAGTATTGCCTCCAAGTCCTGTAAGTGGACAGAGTTAAAGCAATGTATCCTAAATAAATACCAATATTTACAAGTCATAGCTTAATGTCATATTTTTTTCTCACCTTACCCCATTGCATGTTTCTATTTTCCTTCTCCTACAGGCAAAATCCTGGTTCCCCAAATATAAATGCACGTGAATCATTTGTTCTGTCTTTCAATATACACAAAATGGTTTCAGAATTACAATGTTAAGGCCATGACCAACAGCAAATCAACTAAATATAGTTCAAGATGTCCTTACTCCTCTTTTTGTCCTTAGATTATATCCTCCTAAGAATGTGCAGTCAGAGAACCATGTTCAAAAAGTCGTTTGTATTAATACTTTTCTCTTTGTGGTTATATTATCAATTTGAAATAATACCAGAGTCACCCTAGTGCCAGGGTATTTAGAAGTTTGTTAAAGAACAGAAATCTTTCATTCATAAAATACTTTTGCTAACACATCATAGAAGTTAGGAATCAAGAATCTTAAGAATTATTCCCACTGCTCTGTTCATATCAGTCACCAGGAGGAGTTCACAACTCCCAGGTCACTCCTTAACTCTCACTCTCATCCCTATCTAGCTCCTCACATCCCCCTTTCTGACCTTATCCTATCCCTCCCACCTCCCCAAAACAATAAACTGTGCTTTCTGAAACTAAAGGTCAGTTGTCAGCAAAATCTCCTAATTTTCAGAAACTGTTATGAATGTTTCCTCCACCTTCTTGTTCTAACTGAAGTTTGGTTCTGATTCCCACAGCCCTCACACCACTGGGTCTACAGGTAGGGTAGGTGTCTTCCTTTCTCTTTTACTTCCAGATCTATTCTCCTTCCTTTCTGAAATCCACCAGCTTTGACTCATGCCATCCACTATCTCTCCTTGCTGTAGTCATTCACTGAACTTGAAGTCAATCCCCTCTTCCATTACTCATTATTTATTTGACTCATGTTTTTAAAACACAATTGTAATAGAAGAACTTCAGGGCTGGATCTGTATTCAGCATATATCATATGTTTGGAAATTGATTTCATATCAGTTATTGGTCAGTTACTCAGGAGACTGTGTATTTCATTATTTTTAAAGCTGAAGTAACTAGATAAACTGGCAAATTAATTTGGACATTTAAATAGTAGAAGTAGATCATTCATGTTGCAATACAGAAAAATTGCTTTGTATTTGAATATTAAGTCGTGTCAGCAAAAACCAATTGATTGAGATTTGCAGAATAAATGGAATATAAAGAATTGGCTGCAAGCCAGTACTTACGTTTTTATTCCTCACTGACAGATAACGATGAGAGAAACTGGCAGAGCGGAGGTATATCTGGATAAGTAAAAGGAAGTAGACTTCAGATGTCAATTAAAAGTGTGTGTGTGTGTGTGTGTGTGTGTATTGTATGTATGTGTAGCACTACAGGTTAATATTCCACATCCTGCTGCCAAGGGATTTAATTCATATTCAAGTCTAGCTTACATTTTCTAGATTCGAGGAAGTTCCAAGCCTGAGAATTCATATCAATTTAGAAAAAAAAAAAATTTAATTTTGTCTTTCAACAATTGATTCCAGTAAAATCTATACCAGTGAGATTTCTGTAACATAAATAAGCTTGGATGTTTCTTCTTGATCAAGTATGACAGGAATGTAGGCTCCCTGTTGACTAACACATAGCCAGCTTACCAAACAGATTTAAAGGTTTTTTGTTTTGTTTGTTTTTAATTGGAGACTTTTTGAGACAAGCAATGTACTAGACTCTATATTTTATATATTTATTCCAGAGTTATGAAAATTTTATTATATCAAGGTATGATATCTTGCATGACTATTTTAGAGGCTCATTTGACACAATAAGGAAATGTGAGAAGTGCTTAATTTTCCTCCTGCTCTTCACTACAATCCATGCCCAGCCCAGAGTTCCTGATCCCTAGCCTGATCTCAGCAATCCTCCTTAAGGCGACTGCAAGTACGACCAGATTGGTGTAGAAGTCTTTAGGGTGTTTACACCATAGAGGAAAATATGAACAGCTTTCTTTCCTCAATATAGTAAGACAGACATGGTCAATATAAATGAACAAGTTATTTGTTAGACTGGGTTAACAGAACTGAAAATTAAGCTAATACACACACAGTCTCATATTTCACATTATGTTCGACCCTCCTCCCCCCCCCAAAAAAAAGGCATTGGAATATGCAGTGCTCCAGAATTTCTATTAGGTTTGGATTTCTATTAGGTTTCTATCTCTTTGAAAGTGGTTCTTCTATCCCCAAATTTTCAGCCAAGACCTCTAAGGCTTCTGAAGGGAAATATTACTATTCTGAAAGCTAGTTTTTCCTTGATATCTGGGTAGGAAAAGAATGTGATGAGGTTGCACCAGTAGTAAAATCCACAGCTTATGAGAGGTTTGCATTTTAAATCCATTTCATAATATTGGTAAGCATTTTTTGGTTGCAAGTAGTAGAATCCAGCTCAAATTTATTTAATAAAGACAGGAATTATTGGCTTATATATCCGCAAAATGCAGTAATACATCTGACTTCAGGAATGATTGGATCTAGTGCCTCTAATGTTCACATGAAAAATACCGCCCATCCATTTCTAAGCTAGCTTTCTTTTGTGTATATTAGCTTTTTTTCTGAAATAAATTCTCCCTCTCATGGTAGCCAGTAGCTGCTTCAAGCTTATAACTTTAGCAACCCCAGTGAAAAGAGATCACCTTATTATCAATAATTACATCAAAAATTCACAGGATGATCCTCATTGGCCCAGCCTGGATCATGTGTCCACACCTGAACTAACCACTGTGGTTCAGGAGATGGTGTCCTTGTGATCTAGGGCTGGATCATAACATTCACTAGATGTGGAAGGAGAGGAGTTCTCCAAAGAAAGCATGACCAGCCAAAGCATAATTTAAATTTATCTTTAATGCAATGCAGCATAACATGAGTTGAAGCTGCTCTAATACATGGATTCTTCAATGTGGTCTAAGGACAAATCACACAGTCCTTTTTGCAAAAGAATAGTTTTTGACTTAATCAGTATAATACGTAACCATCTTTAACATTCTGAGTTGCTATAGCTTACCTTCAGGCTAAACTGAAGTCAAAATAATAAGGCGTGAAATACCACCACCACCGCTACCACCATCAACATATATACAAATAAGTAAATGGATATATACATTTACGAATATATAAACAAACGTTTGTGTAACGCTTTATAGTTTACAAGGAATGTTAATACATATTATCCTTTGGAAATGCTGAATCACGTAATTCTCTTTAAATATCCTAGAAATAAACCCTATAAAGACATTCCAACCTCTTTCAATTTCTATATCCTGCTACATATGCCTTCCACTTCATCAGGATGCATTCTGTATAAAACCATTAGTGTTTCTGAGCTGTACTAAAAGATACTTAGTGTTTAGTGTTTCCATGCTTTATACTTTTACAAAGCACATTCATACACATTATGTGATTAGTTCCTCTTACATTATAATAAAAAGCATATGCTTAATACATATTTATGAGTCTTCTTAATCATTAAACGAAGACCTCTACCAAGCCTGAGTTACATTCACTTTTACATAACTATAAAATAAAATTACCTTGTTTTCTTATCTTGCTGCTACTTTCTGCAGAGCTTTATTGGTGGAGTCCTTAGGCTTCTGTATTAGAGGGTTTCTCACAATCAGTTATATCCACCATGGCTTCCTTGGAAATCTTCCCCTTCTTTTAATGCCTTTCTTTCTATAATGTCTGCTGGTCTCAAAGTCTATTCATTATGTTCTGGCTGCTTCCATTGTTGGTCCTTTTGTTTTTGGTACAGTTCTCTAGGCCAACAAAGGGCCACTGAATTGCCAAGATGCTGCACTGAGCCAGGGGGAAGCAAAGATAAAACAGTCTTGGGAAAGAACAGTCGCCTTATACAAAGGTGAAAGACACTGTTCTTGTTACCTGAGATGAAGTTGGGGTACTATTGAGATGGAATTTGGTCAAGGATCCAACAATGTTTAAGTTGTGTTCCAGGCCAGAGCCAATCCTCTCAAAAGGACCCCAAGGAAAACATGAAAAGGATCATGAAGAATTAAGTGATTGTACTAGCTGTCATAGAATGATGTTTCAAATAGCTTCACTGAGATATAACTGACACGCTATAAACTCTAAAATGTAAAGTATATAATTTGATAAGTTTTGACATGTACACTCATAAAACCACCACCACGATCAAGATAATAAAAATATTTATTGCCCCCAAAGTTTCCTCATATCTCCCATTCGTAAGAATCTCTCTAAGAAATGAACATTTCCTCTGTATTTTTGTTATATATTTCTATCCAGAGATAACCCTGCAAAGCATAAAATGAGTCATTGATTATATATGAAACCTTGACCATTTAGGCTGAGCTAAGGCTGTAGGCTGTCAATTTACTGTACCCTTTTCTATCTCCAAATGACCTTACCTTGATTTACACAGATACACACTGATTTCTCTTCAACTATTTTTTAAACTTTTACAGGTTTTTTACTTATGTCATAATCTCTTCTTTTCTGGGCTTGCTTCCAGACATTGTCTATGGAATTGGCTTCTAAATTTTAATTAAGAATACTTTTTGTTTGGTCCATAAATTAAAATGTTCTGAGTTTCTTGTTCCAGTGTCAGGATCGAGGAAATTAGCCAAATGTGAAGCACTGGGAAAGAGATTCTCTGGCTCTGTAGATGCCTTCCCCACTCTGTAGTCATTGAGGTAGAACATAGATTCATGAAGTGTTAGAGTTAGAAGGCATCTTCAAGAGATAGCTGATAAGACAATAAGGAAGTCATTGAAACATCCCAAAAGACAAGGTTACTTGCCCAAGGTCACACAACTGGTTAGAGGTGGAGTACTCATTAAAACCCAGTTGTCCTGACTTTTACCCTTATGAATTTTCCACTGTAATTTCTCTTGCTTGCCATCTTACAGGACTTTATTCTTTAAGGTGAGATAGTAAAAAGTAGAGAGAGATTATAGATCTTTTTTAAAAAGTTTTATTTTATTTTATTTTTAAAGCAGCACAGAATGCTAGAGCTAGTACATTCACTTTATTGGAAGTTTTTGGCACTCACTAAATATTACTATCACCATTACTAATAATAACAATTCACATTTATTGAATGCTCACTATATGCCAAGAAATATTATGAGTACTTTGCTTACATTAGCTCATTTAACTATCATAAAACCTGTTGTTGAAACTTGGGCAGAGATTGTTCAGATAATTTGCCCACGGTCATGAAGCATGGGTTCTTGTAAGTGTATTTTTGTTATTATAGTTAAATGAAGTCAACTATACAATCACTTTATATGTATAGAGATTCCTTTCACCTGTAAAAAGGAGATTTGGACAAGATATTCTTAGTCTGGAGACAAGGGATCAGATTTAGAAAATCTCAGAGTTCTCCCAAATGGTAGGCATCTGTTTCAGAGATCAGAAGGGTGCAGATAGATGGAAGAGGGTGGGAACAGGGTAAGGCAGGCAGCATCTAACCAAATCTGGGCAAAGCGTTGCCCCAAAGGCTTTTCAGATGTAGGCCTCACAGCAACCAGCAAGATGTATCTTATTATCCTTATTTCTTTTTTCTTTTCAGATGAAGAGTCTGAAATTCAGAAAGATCAGATAATGTGTTTAAACAAACCAGCTAGGAGAGACATAGTTGAGATTCAAACCTGTCTGTTTCAAATTCTCTGCCTTCTCCACACCATACCATTATTTTAGGGACCAGAAGGAGAACAGGAAAGAAAAGAAAGAAAGAGAAGCGAAGAAAAATAAAGTGGTCATAGGACAACTAGGTAATTAGGACATTCTGCAGACAGTATTTTAATTTCCAGTCTTAGGAAGTAATGGACAAGAGAGAACCAGGAGTGGCTCCTGCAAACCAAAGAGATCTTATATGAGAGTCAGGTGAAAGGAGAACACTCAAGGTATAAAACCTGCCCCCCAAGTGAAAGAAAGCATAGAAGCTAGAGGGTAAGGTACTTAGAGATCATTGGGAGCTATAGAGCTTGTGTGTAAAATGCATTTATTTCAAGATATTGTTGCAATATCTTACATTTGAATAGGAAGAAATATTTTAAATAATTAGAAGAAGAATTCATAACCTTTTTCTCACTTGATGTTCTTCAAGACCCTAGAGAGAGTATGGGCGTGTAGTATCCCTCCCTAAACCTCTCTGTCACAATATACTTCACCACTCCCCAAACCCCAAACCTTCATTCCCCCATCCCCACAAACACAGGATCACAGGCTATGATGGGGCTGGCGTTAGTAAGATTGCCTCCTCCTACTCAGGACTAAAGCAGATGCCTTCTGTCTGCAGGAGTACCTGGAGCTCCATAATTGCTTACCTATTTTTGATTTCTGTAATCAGAACATGGGCCAGGTTCGAGGAGCTGCCAATTCTCAGAAGAATTAACATTCAGCACTTTACCGCAATCAGTGAGGGAGCTGAACTTCCAGATGGGCCCCCACTTACTGAGAGAGAAATGGTTTCATCAACACAGTAGACCGTGCTCTCTGCCTGTTGGGGCAAAGCCCTGCAGGTGGGATGTCACATGTGATTTTAGGGTGCAAAATTAAAATTAAAAAACCTCTTTTTTAGATATGCTGTACTTTTCCCAGGAGTGACTTAGGAGTAAGATAATTTAAAAGGTGAGTTTTCATGCATAGAACCAAATGTGTTCTGTTTCCAGAATTTATATAATACATACTTCTTTAGGATTTTTTTAGCCCAGACTTGAGTGCTGGGGTTTTTTTAAGGGTTACGTGATGACAGCCTCTGTTATTTTGTCTCTGTGGCAAAGTCAAGAGCGTAGAGGGAGAGGTTGGCTGTGAAGAAATGGCATCTAGCCACACTCTGATGTTCACTTCCAAGAATAAGTTTTGGGTTTGAATCTTCATACATCCTTCTGCTAGCATGTACCTTGTAAGAGGTGGGAGTTGTTCGATAAACTATTTGTCTGGAAACCACGCTTATGTTTTCCTGCTTTTGTACCTTCCTCAAAAGCTTACCAATCAAGAACACTTCAGTGGGAACAAGGTTATCAGACCCTTCCACCAGAACTGTTTAGGACAGGGAGACAGTCAACACCATAGAGCATCTTGTAATTAGAGTGCTTTCCAGCACCTACAGCTCTGAAGATAAAATGTGCTAACTGCAGGCATTTGCCTGGGCTGACTCATTATGGGTCAAAAAACTACAAGCAGAACAAAAGAAGAAAACAAATGTGATATGTAAAACCTAGAGATATTTCTGAATTATGGAGGAAAAGACAAGAATGACTACCATCATCATAACCATTCCTGTGTAGAAAAATATGTTAAGGAAAGGGCTTCACAGGTAATCTGGATGAGAGTGGTCAAGACTCAGGAGAGGCAAAATTGCTCTGGCAATAAAGTGACAACCCTTTCTGCCAAGCAGGAGAGAAATAAAGAAAAGTAGAGATTCTAGCAACATGGCAATTGGCTTAGGTTTAAGGAGAGAAACAAGGAAGAGAGTCCCTGAGGCAGTCCCTGGGTACTTAGAAACAGCAAGGTTCAGGTTCATTCTCAGTTCTCTTCTGGAATCAACTTCTGTTATGCCATTGTCAACTGACCCTAGATTATTCCACAAAAGACAACTCTTAGGTTCTTTTTGATAGTAGCAGTAGGTTCAAAAGAAGTTGCAGTAGGTAAGAGTTAGCTACTCCCCCACAACCTTACTACAATGAGGTTAAAACTTACTTCTAATTTGAAACAAGTCCCAGATAATATTCTGCCATATGGGCAGACATTTACTGAACAAACATACATTAGTAAACAAGCCCAATATGGTTAACTAAGAATGCCCTTTAAGCTGAGTGAAGTCCCAGCTGTCTGTCATTGCTCTGTATGCCACTTCACACAAAGGGTCACCTGAAATATTCAGGACAAAATTTTAGAGTTTAGATTCTGTTACTTTACAGTTGACAGCAGCCAAACAGAAATCCTTCTATGCACTGGCTGAATCTAGGACAAAGGGTACAACTTGAATCAGGCTTACTAAAGTCTTACTTTCTCTTCAAGCAAGGGCAGGAATTATTTCTAAACTCCCTAAGCCAATACTTATATATTGAATACCTATTATTTCATTAATGAAAGTCAATTTCTAACATTTATCAAATTAATTGATAAGCCACTATTTTCACCAATAATCAAGCCATATATTTCATTTTTCATATCAGTTAGTCAAGTCTTAGGTGTTGAGTGAGACTTAGATAAAGTTATAGTGCAGTTGTCTTAGCTGTCCCTGAGTGCAGCCTTTCTAATACACTGACTATCCCTGCAGTGTGTATTTTCATAAAATCAACTGATTGTTCTTAGAGTTGAGGCTTAAACTGCCAATGGCATGCATGGTAATGTATTTGTCTATAGATGCCAAAGTATTTTAAGATAAACTGCAGACATGTAATAATTTCCAAACTCCTATAAAAAGGTGCTGCAGGCAATAGTTGTATATCCTTGGGGCAAGGTAGAGGAATAGAAAGAGTGGTGGTAAGAAGGAAATGGGGGAGAATTGTACCTGGAGCAGGTCTTCAGGGTGAGAGGATTTCAGCAACTAATCAGAGAATATAAATGCATCATAAATGTACCCATTTAATAGCTCTCTAATTTAGTCAACCTCTTAATGTCCCCAGTCTCCTCACCAATAAAATGCAGATAATAGTACATACCTTATAAGGTTGTGATGACAATTAAATGAGTTAATACTTTTAAAGAACTTAGAATGATGCCTGGCTACATAAATGTTTACTAAACAAATAAATCGCAAAAATTAAAAATATTACTTGGTAGGCAATCTTATGCAATTTCTCTTGGCTTTAGAAAAATAAGGTATTTGGTTTTATTATTCTTTTTTATTATTAAATGCAGAGGAAAAGGACCTTGTTAGTGAACTAGATAGTAAATAACTTTAACTTTTATAGATGAACAAGTTAAAGAGTAGTGTCTGTTAGTAATATGGCTTATTCAGTGTTAGTTCAGTAATGACACCCTGATAACTTTGGACTCCAGGGAAGGAGATGAGATGACAGTAGCTATAAATACTAATTTCTTCCAATGTCTGGAAATGTGGAGATAAGAGAGAGAAGTTGTAATGAGTACTGAGTCTGCCATCTTAAACAGAAACCTAAATTTTGTTCTTCTTGTGTGTTTTCCAAAGTTCTCATAATGAGCATGCATTCCATTTAAAAGATGCTAATAAAACTATGGTTTTTTACAAGGTAATTTTTTAATGACCCAATTTCTATTGTCTGTTATTTTCTTGGAGGAGTAGAGGTAACCCACTGGTTGTCCAGATAGCATTTTTAACTAGAACAAAACATTGAACTAATTTATTCTTATTTCAAAGCTTGGTTTAAAAAATCTGTTTAAAATCTCCTTTAAAATTTTGTATTTTCAAAGCAATCATGTGTCTGACCCATATGTACAAAAGTTTCCAGAGCTGCTATTCCGCTCTGAGAAATTGCTAGACCATCTCCAATGGAAACAATTGTTTTAAATGATTAATAATATAAGTTTGCACTCAGAGGGCAAAGAGCTAAGGTTGGGAGAAAAAATGCATATCCTCTCTTCTAAGAAAAGAGAACATTGAAAGATTAGAGAAAAAGGTATTTTCTTAAAATCAACTTTCATTCTGTTAGGTTTTGCTTTATTTTGTTTTATTTGCTTCAGAGACCATGGGAATATCTATCACTCTAGTCATTCATGCAAGACTTAGAAGGCTTAAAGGGCTCAACCTGTAAAACTTGCAGCTTTTCCTATCTCACTCAAAGGATCTACGGATTCAATAAGGAATAAATATATGTAAAGGTTATTAGGCTTCTCTAGAATAATTCTAGGAAATTATTCATCTATTTATTCATTCATTTGTTCATCATTTATTGAGCCCTATTATGTAAAAGTCACGAGGCTAGGCGCAGAATAAAATATATGGCTCTTTTACTCAAGGAGGTCACCAACAAGCAAGGCAGACAGAATTAAACAGAAGTTATAATCTGGGGCTAACGAGTTTGCTCATGTGGGCATCAGAACCCTGTACTAGTATACAATATTTCATGTAAACTCCAGGAGTTTGTTCATTGCTATGTAAGCAGAAATTGGCTCATATCTGGAATATCAGTAGACATTAAATAAATTTTTGTTTAATAAATGAGTGAAGGAAGGAACAAATAAATATAACCGATCCATCTAATATTGTGAAAGATGCCAGCTCACAAGGTATGCCCCAGTTATGTTACCACGAGATACTGCCTGTTTGCGGAGCCTTAAGAGGCAGTGGAAAGTACAGATAGGGCATTATGGCCCAGTTGTCATTACCTCATTATTCATTTAGTGAGCTTCTGCTGTGGGAGTACTGTGGGAGGCCTGAGATATAAAGATGATAAGAAGTAATCTTTCCCTCAAGAGTTTATAATCTCTGAAAGAGAAAGACACTAATATTTATAATTTAGGGTTGTATACTGTGAGTCTGCTGAATGAAGATCGTGTAAGAGGTGTAAACAATAATAGCTAATGTTTCCTGAGTGGATGTTATATATACTGGACTAAGCATTTATACATATTTTCTCACTTAACTCTCACAACACTAGATGGATGGTATCAGTGTTATCCTTGCCACATACACAAAGAAACAAAGGCTTAGTAATCTACCCTGAGCCATACAGTAACTATGTAGCACAGCCAAGACTCAAAACCATATCCTAACCTTTACATTTTATCAATAAATTGAGGTCAAGTAAATCTATGTTTTTTTTGCATTGGGCCAGCAGACTCCAAAAGACTAATTTCAAAAGATGGTGCTAAGGTCTTTTATTCAGAGTTCCTCCAACCTCTCACCCCTTTTCCAAGATTACAGAAACTCTAAGTTCGCCCTGATGACATTGTACATTTTGACACTGTAGAAAGCAGGTCAAAATGAAAGTCCTAAGGAATCCAAGGATATGTAAATAGGGATCTGCTTCGATCACATTGCCCTTCCAGCAGGGAGAGGGCTCTGGGCTGAGTCCTAAACTCTATCTGCCAAGAACTCCACTTCTTCTGAAAATTGTCTCCTCCCCCCCTAATTACATGGTTACCATGGGAACCATTCTGTTAATCTTACATGATTCATGCTTTGGGGCCATGGTGGTTGATCCGGGCCTGAGCATCTGACCCACTGTGCTCATTGCAATCATGATTATTGTCCAGGAGTGGCTATCTCGCCTAAACTGGTCAACAAGTGCCTTTCCTAGAGGGTTTGGAACTGGAGCTGACAAAAATAAGTTAGTCTCTCTGGGTGCCTAGACTGTAAAATGTAAATCTAACAGTATCTTCTGCCACTTGGATTCCACAGTTACATGGTTCCACTGCCATTATCTCTGTAAAAGAGATAATGAAATAAATATAGAAGAAAAGGTTAAAGACAGAGTCTAGGCAGTCGTAGCAATTCCCTTTGGCTTTCTGTAGGCTTAGCTCTGTGCTGCCTCAGGAAACAGGGAAAGAGAATCCTACTCAACAAACAAAGCAATTGGTTCCCAGCTTTCTGATTTTCTGATTCTAGTTATTTCTGAGGCCCAACTGCATTTCTTTCTTTGAATTTCCCCGGGACATTTGAAGATCCTTAAAAAAAAATTTCTCTTTCTATCTTTTCTAATTCAAGTGTTTGGTGTTTTTTTTGTTTTTTGTTTTTCTTTTTCTATGATTATTTGTCCTACCAGAGAGGTGGATGGACTGGAGTAACAACCATTTTGCTTCTGTGACCTTCCTCCTTCCTGGGAGGAAATTTACAATGGCCTTGAGAAGAAAGACACTTTCCCTCAGCAGCAGCTATGACACTGCCATTACCATCAGCCCCCTATTCAGCACTCACTATGTTTTGGGTGTGGTAATAAACACCTTGCAAACATTATTTCCTTTACTCCTGACAAGTGCCCTCTAAGATGAGATATTATTATAGCATTCATTTTGTTCCTGAGAAAATTAACTTGCTGTAGGTGACAAAGGTAGAGAATGAATAAGAAGTGATGAACTTGGATTTGAAGATAGGTCAGCTTGATGCCAGCCTCTGCCGCTGTTCTCCGAAGTACTGATCAGAGTACAACTTCCCCACTCCATTCCCCACAGCCGCCTTTTTCTCTGGCCTCAAGTTTCAATTTTCCCCAGAGACCAAGGGTTGTTGCCAAAAACAGCCTTTTGTTTCAACCCCTTTTTGGCCTCTCTCTTGTCTCTTTTCTCCTGCCCTCTGGCTTCCCCATTCAAAAAGAGAACAGGACTGTTGTTTGCAGGTGGTGCTGCTCTTCTCATTCAACCACTTGCTGAAGAGACCCACTCCCTGGTCCAGGTCGCTCCTCATGGACATGAACTTGCCTGATCAAGTTTCCAGAAACCTTTGAGATGTTGGTGAAGCCTATCAGTTCCATCTAAATATGACTTAGTAAAACAGCAACTCCCTTTGGCTTCTCACTGGCTTAACTCTGTGCTACTTCTTAAAAGAGAGGGAGAAAATCTGATTCATTAAGATTCACTAAAAGCAGTTGGGCCCAACCTCCATGCAGAATGGGTTTTCGCTAAAGTCTAAAACATTGCCATCTAAAACCAGAGAGTGATATGGTCTCTCTCTGAATCAGGGACAACAGTTATTTAAACTCTGTAGCTGCCCAGTGTGTAGTTACTCCCTACATCTAAACCCCACATGGCAGATGCTGTGAGGTAGAAACTACAGCTGATTCACAACAGGGTGGGATGAAATGCTTGATGTGGGCCATTCTCTCTGGCTCAGTGGGTCTGCATGTTAGAGTGAGCCTGTTTAAAACTACCCATCACTGATGCTGGATGCTGTCCCAGCTCACAGAACGACCCCTTCTGGCGTCTGCCAGCCCATCACAAAGGAGGAACTTCTCAGTCACTCTGCTCTATCCAGCTGGATCTTCTCCTTCTCACAATCACACAAGGTACTGATTTACCTTCCACATCCTGGAAACATACTGATGCATCTAATTAGCCAAAAATATTATCTGTTTGTTTAGAATGTCCATGCCTAAAGATATTATTAAGAGCAAGTCCTGTACACACTTACACTGTGTCTCACACCCCCATCTGGGCTCTTGGAGTGAAATTATAGAAACATTATTTAGCTAATGCTCAATTATACAGGAGTTGGGGATCTAGACCTCAGTTTTTTCTTTTACTCTCCACAATTTTTTCTACCTGTCTTTGGACAAACTTGGCTTTATCTCTGCTGAAAGAAAGAGAATAGAAATAAAATCTGGATCTATCAGTTGCATTGCTATCAAAATAGCCTGATAAAAGATTTGTGTAGAAGAGGATCAAATGACAAAAATGAAGAGCAGGAAGTTCCATTATCGCTCTTTTTTATATTCCTATCCCAATGTTTTCACAAAGAATTGTTCACCACATTTTATTTCATTCTGTCTTTACATTCAAAATTGAGCTTTCAGAAATCGGTTTTATTTACGCCACTTCAGATTTGGGAAATGCATTACCTTGAAAAAGGCAAAGCTAGTTATTAAACAAGGCCAACATGAGGTAATATTGTCTATCTCAGGCTTGACTGGGCTCAAAGAGAAAAGCTGGCTGCCCCAGGCTGTGAGCAGACTTCCTAAGGCAGTACACTTTAGTGGGCTCCTCTGGAGAGCGCCCTAAGCCTCAGGGAAGGGGTCACCTGGGAGCCCCAAAATGAAGAAGGCCAGAATGATTAAATAGCTCCAAATAAGTTGCTTTTCCCAAACCGCCACTGAACTCTTGAACAATCTGAGATAAGGAGTTGTTTGTTCTACTCTCTGTCTGAGGCTACCTCCCTTTAAGACTTAAGCCTCTGTATCAAGGTGAGAGAGTTCCTCTATTCCACAGGGTATGAGCTGAGAGGGCCTTGTGACAACACTCAGTATCAAGTCTTTCTGGCCACACTGAATAATGAGACAGTCTCTGCTTGACTTATATGCATGACATCTATGTTCTACTATTCAAGAAACTATTCTATTTTGCCTATGATTTATAAGCTGAAACAAAAAATGCAAAGGAGAAAAACAAAATATATCAGCTTTAAAAATCTTTTGGTGATTATGTGTCATTTATATTAAAAATAAAATGCTCAAAACAAAAGATATAGAAGAAGGGTGGATTTAATTATACAGAAATGTTAGATGTTGAAAAACGAAATAATTTATTCAACTATATTTTCAACTTTTTAATATTCTTGATTTAACAGAAGGTTTTGATTGCTCAGGGGCTCAGAAAGTTCTTGACATCATTGCCTTGTTCATGTCCTGATGTCCTGTCTTCAAGTAGGGTTTTCACTCGTAGTCAGGGATTTGGACAATTGCCTCATTTATGCTTAGAAAAAGAAGGAAAAAAATTCAGTG
>NW_011889146.1:389944-411204 GCF_000151845.1 Pteropus vampyrus
TTTTCTACCTGTCTTTGGACAAACTTGGCTTTATCTCTGCTGAAAGAAAGAGAATAGAAATAAAATCTGGATCTATCAGTTGCATTGCTATCAAAATAGCCTGATAAAAGATTTGTGTAGAAGAGGATCAAATGACAAAAATGAAGAGCAGGAAGTTCCATTATCGCTCTTTTTTATATTCCTATCCCAATGTTTTCACAAAGAATTGTTCACCACATTTTATTTCATTCTGTCTTTACACTCAAAATTGAGCTTTCAGAAATCGGTTTTATTTACGCCACTTCAGATTTGGGAAATGCATTACCTTGAAAAAGGCAAAGCTAGTTATTAAACAAGGCCAACATGAGGTAATATTGTCTATCTCAGGCTTGACTGGGCTCAAAGAGAAAAGCTGGCTGCCCCAGGCTGTGAGCAGACTTCCTAAGGCAGTACACTTTAGTGGGCTCCTCTGGAGAGCGCCCTAAGCCTCAGGGAAGGGGTCACCTGGGAGCCCCAAAATGAAGAAGGCCAGAATGATTAAATAGCTCCAAATAAGTTGCTTTTCCCAAACCGCCACTGAACTCTTGAACAATCTGAGATAAGGAGTTGTTTGTTCTACTCTCTGTCTGAGGCTACCTCCCTTTAAGACTTAAGCCTCTGTATCAAGGTGAGAGAGTTCCTCTATTCCACAGGGTATGAGCTGAGAGGGCCTTGTGACAACACTCAGTATCAAGTCTTTCTGGCCACACTGAATAATGAGACAGTCTCTGCTTGACTTATATGCATGACATCTATGTTCTACTATTCAAGAAACTATTCTATTTTTCCTATGATTTATAAGCTGAAACAAAAAATGCAAAGGAGAAAAACAAAATATATCAGCTTTAAAAATCTTTTGGTGATTATGTGTCATTTATATTAAAAATAAAATGCTCAAAACAAAAGATATAGAAGAAGGGTGGATTTAATTATACAGAAATGTTAGATGTTGAAAAACGAAATAATTTATTCAACTATGTTTTCAACTTTTTAATATTCTTGATTTAACAGAAGGTTTTGATTGCTCAGGGGCTCAGAAAGTTCTTGACATCATTGCCTTGTTCATGTCCTGATGTCCTGTCTTCAAGTAGGGTTTTCACTCGTAGTCAGGGATTTGGACAATTGCCTCATTTATGCTTAGAAAAAGAAGGAAAAAAATTCAGTGAAGATCATTGCACAGTTTCTCAACTCTCAAGAAGTTCATTATATTGTACAATTATCTCTCATCTCATTCTCAGTAATAATCATGCCTCTGAAGTCTTGTGTTAAGTCCCACAGTGTCTGTAATTATGATATAGTGGCACATTTTGTCACCAAAACAACAACGAAAAAATTTTAAGTGAATCTTAGAAGGAGCTAGTCACGAATGCACTGGGAATACTGAGATGGGTACAAACCATTTCTTTGCGGTTGTCATTGATCAGCTTTCAAATATAGATTTGCCGTCCATTTGAGTGTCTACATCCTGCTTGTCTTGCATCCCTTCTTTATGCCATTCTTCTTCCTTTGGGAACTATGACCCAATTTCTCTTGCTCCCTTCCCTTTTTTGTCAAGGGTGGTGAAATTTTTCCTCTTGTGTTGCAGGTTGATACTGGATATATCTCAGCACCTACAGGACAAAAACCCTAATACTGATACTGATACTAATAGTAATACTGACACCTAACGCTAATACACTAATACCGATCACTTCTCAACGCCTAACTTTGATATGCTTTGATGCTACAGGGTGTTTTCCTTACCAGGGATAAAAGGCAAATCAGGTATTTGCCATACCTGATCTGTCAAATTAGGTATGACAGAATCAGGTATTGCCATATCTTTAAGTTTATAAACCAATAAAACTAATAATAGGTTGTTTTTTAATTTCAATACTAATCTGGTCTTTCAGATCCTTCAGGTGTTTTCAAACCCTTAGGAAATACCCCTCTCTGAAATTTGCACTTTAAATTTATAATATAAACATGGACATATATTTAAAAGCTATATACATCTGGACAGCTCGCTTTGAATGACGTTGGGATCAGTAGCTAGAGACTTACTTGTATTCTTCTTCAACAAAGCCTTAAGCTCACTAGGGGTTTGGGAAATTGAATCACCTAAAGGAACAGCCATTGCCAAGAACTGTGATTTTTATGGTGTAGAATTGCCTTGGGCTGAATTCATCTTTCTAGCTGTATCCCTCTATTTGAAGTCATTGCTGTGAGCATTTTCTTCTGATACAGAGCTAAAGTCATTTCATTAAAATGAAATGTGTAAAAACTGAAATGGATAATTTCTTATAATTTTCCGTTTTTTTTTTTTTTTTTTTTTTTAAGGAAGCTATTTGATGTAACAGAAAAAGCACAGGGTTTGTGATTAAAGGACATGGATTTAAGTGTGGACCCCAGACAGATCACTTAGCATCTGAATCTCAGTTTTCTTATCTTGAAAATGGAATGATAATAATAATCATGATATTGTTCTGATTGACTAAAAAAAAAAAAGTAGAAACCTGGCTTTCAAACTATTAAAATCTTATAAAAATGTAAGGAATTTTTGTTAAATTTATTAAGGAAATAAGAAAAAGAGATTGTAAAAGGCTCCATATTTTAATTGGGAAATAAAGGGAAGGCAAACACATGCCACAGAGTAAAGAAAGGGGTTGAATAATCCTTCTGAAAGAGAAACTCTAGTAAGTTTTTTGGGATTTTTTTGTTTTTTTTGTTTTGTTTTCTCTAAGTGTTATATCTGAGACAATAATGATAATAATATGGGCCAGGTGCTGTTCAGAGTACTTAACATGAATATCTCATGTTAACCGTTGTCTCTATTTTACAGATGGAGAAACTGAGATGTAGAGAACATAATTAATTTTGTCATAATTATACGATCAGTAAATAGCAGAGCCAAGATTTAAGCTCAGATAATCTAGCTTCAGAGTCCATGTTCTTGACTATTGTGCTATTTCCAACTATGTAAACAAAAAAGACTTAAATTTTCTCTAAAGTATAGATGGAAATTCCTGGTCGTTGAGTAAAATGTTCTAAACTATAAACAAATGCCATTTATAAAATAATTGAGGAATGCCTCACATCGTACTGAACAAATCCGGAGGTGCCTTTCTGAATTCTATTTCATGTATAGCATAAAATTTCACGGAGCAAGTAAAAGGATTTTGCAAATACACTAGTGGTTTGTCTAATACCTGGGACCTCAGATCGCCTTTTTTTCAGGAAAATTTAATTCAACCTACACCTTGGATCCCAAGCCGCTTTACAACAATGAGCCAAGAAATAAGGACATTATATATATATTCTGTTTTTATTACTCTGGTGTGGCTATGTATAATCCATAAATTGCCGCAATTTGGACACTGAATTAAAGTCACGTTTTGGTTCAAAGGGTAGAAGAGCAGAGAGTGACTACAGGTTGTTGTCTGTAACAGCTGTTCATACATTTGACGAGAGACTTGAGACTAGATAAAACTTATGATCTTTTTTTAACTTAACATTTTTGTGTCTGTGCTTCGAAGAAGATTGTAGTTGTAGATATTATTAGTTCTGCCATTTTTCTTCACATTTCTTTCAAGTAGCATTTGCAGCTAGATGGTTCTTGGCACATAACAGGAGCTTAATGAATACTTGTTGAATGACTAAATTAATGCAAAAATATCTACCACTGTACAATGGTAATTATGATACATATCAGATATTAGCATTTCTGAACTGAATTCTCTTGGTCCGTATTTGTCATGAACTGCTGTCAGAGAATATTGAGCTCTTTAGGACAGGTCATTTTTTATTTTAAAAGGTAGTATTAGGTTTTTGTTTGTTTGTTTGTTTGTTTAACCTAGGAAAACTCTCTTCTCAAAAAGTTTATTTGTCTTTGTCTGAAATTCTGGTTTGGATCCATGCAGCAAGGATAATTCTTTGAATGTCTTACCCTCCTTATCCATTTTTATTGTTGTGTATCTCACAAAATCATGGTTAAGCTTTTGGCTTAGGAAGACTTTTACTTTAAAATTAGCTTGGTAGACAGCACTTATTCTGCCCAGAAAAGACTCCAGCAAATAGTAATATGCTAATGTGAATTTAAGACGAACAGTATTTGGGGGCAGTTTCAGAAGACCTTCTACCATTCAAGGAGTGGAGAGTAATTATTGTGAGTGTTCTCTCACAGTTAGGTGCTAAATGATAAAACAATAATAGAGAGGCTGGAACTGCACTTATGTTCTTGCTTCATCTGGAGCAAGAGTCATTCTGATAGGAAGGAGGGTATATGTTTATCACTAATCTAGCATGCCTTTCTCTGTTCATCTTTTTCTCCAACCATCATCAAATAAGAGCACAGTGAAAAGACAGGGTAAGGAACATCTGTGGTATTGACCTTGACCATGAATACATCCATCTGCCCCTTAAGGACAATCTTCCAGGAATGGAAAAAAAAACAGCACCTATAGAAGGAGAAATAAAGTCCTGTGTGAGTACTTTAATCTGGCTGTGCTTTTTATTAAATAAGCCAACACATGATCATATTATAAGTCACTATACATTTTACTTCTAAGAGTTTCATTTCCTCTCTTGGGAAGGTATTGTAGTCTAGATTGCCTTATAACTCCTTAAAGGAAACACATATCTTAAAAGAATAATGAGAGGCAATTACCACTGAAAATAAATATTATGCTAAAATATCCAGTGAAAACTATTATACTTCTAAATGGTGTCTCAAAGAACAAAAATCAGACAGACTAATTCTTACAAGACTTCAAAACAAGACCAGACAGATCACTAGAAAGAAAAGCTAGTCTCAGCAGGGAAACATGGAATTCAAGAACAAATCTCTTCAGTCTCTGCTTCTAATAATTCTATAATAATTTTCTGAAGCTGTTCTTAATTAGACTCAATTACAGGATTAGTTTGAATTATATTATGAAGCATTAATTCACAGAATATAACCACTGAAGGCCTAAGTGCCGAATGCAGTAAATGTGTTACAATCCTGTGTAACAAAATTGCAGGAGGGAGCAGAAGGAAATATTGATCTATTCATAATGAATTTATGTCCAAATTACTTTTTATTTCCAGTTAATAAGTGCAATGTGGGCAGGGAATAATTTATTTAGAAGTGGCCTTCATTCATCAAGGAGGAACAGATAAATGTGCTGGTTTGACCTCAGGGGAAACTCAGTTGCCGGGACTCTGAACTCGCAGGTTTCTGAAAGAGTAGACTTACAGGAGAGGATGGGGAAGATGTGACATTCACCACTTTCTCCATAAATTTAGTATAAAAATTTCTATAATCTTGCTTTGAGGAGCTTCTCAAACAGACACATGTGGTAATGTGGTAGAAGACATAAATATGGCATGATCAAGAAAACTAATCAGAATTGTTTCAAAATCTATGGCTAATTCTTATGGTATATGTTACTGACAGTCTTTAGCCTAATCCCAGAAGTAATAATGTTGATAACATTTGTCAAATGTTTACTATGTGCCAGGCTCTGGGCTAAGCCATGCATTCCTCTAAATAATATCATTATTATCTGCATATAGTAGATAAAGAGATTGCTAATAAACATGGCTCATCTTCTGGGGCATCAATTTTACATCCAGTTATGAGAAAAAAAAATGGGTAATTTCCCTGTGTCATTTAAAACACGTTTATATTCACAGTAGATTTCGCTAATGACTTCAATTCTTCACCATCCCTCCAGCCACACCTTTGCCAGTGACTTTGCAATTACTTCTGCTATAAAAGTGCAGTATATTTCCTTGCCCCTGGCAAGAGTTTGGCCATATGATTTATTCTGACTGAAGAAGTGTTAGTAGACAGGACACGAACAAAGGCTTAAAAACTACTTACCTAATCGGACTTACTTTCTTGGATCCCAGTTGCTGTTCTGCTTCCTCATTGGTCCCAAGAGGCAGAGGAGAGACACATGTATTCCAGGTGAGCTACCCCAGTCAAGCCCAGACCATATTGGCCAACTCCCACCAGCTATAAAAGCGTCCCTTAG
Organism: Pteropus vampyrus; assembly: GCF_000151845.1. Taxonomy (NCBI): domain Eukaryota; kingdom Metazoa; phylum Chordata; class Mammalia; order Chiroptera; family Pteropodidae; genus Pteropus; species Pteropus vampyrus. Next base: position 395,962 of record NW_011889146.1, read on the forward strand.
CCCAGTCAAGTTGACACATAAAATTAACTATTGCAGGGTTAGAGTACAAAATTTGGTGTTAGACAAACTTGGATTCAATTCTTGTCTCAACTACTTTTTAAACTGTAGGAGCTTCTGCAAGTTACTTTAATTATTAAGTTTCTCCATCCGAAAAATGGAGATACACCTATCTTACGGTGTAGCTAAAAGGAGTAAGTAAGTTACACGTGTGAATTGCTTAGCCCGAGACTGATACATTGAAACTATTTGATGAATGATAGCTATTATTATTTTCTTCGTTATTTCTGGAATAAGCATAAAATCTGTACCCATGCAGTCCTGTCATATTTTCATACCTATCGTGATGTTTAACATACACCCTAAAATTTAGCTGCAACCTTTACTAGGACAGGGATATGTTTTTCTAGAAAATACATTTTAACAGGACTGGCTCTAATATCTTTACTTTCTCATCTTGAATACAGATAGGACACTATATGATCATTCTTGAGTATTGCTTCTGTAGAAAAGGAGAGATTAAAAGTGTATTTTTCCAAGGCCATTTTTTTTTTTTAACTAGCAAAGCAGCCAAGAGGGAGCAACTGCCTCCTACTCTCCAAATCTGTTTCCTTTAGGCAAATTCTCTAAGAAATAAACCAGGGCCCTTTATCTCACTTCTATTGTACCTCTTAACTAAGGTTTGCAAAACAATATTTCCAATGCCCTTGGAAGGTACGATATTTTCCTTCATATGCCAAGAACATCTACTGAATACAGAGAAACCTGATTCCTTTCCCAAAGTTGACTCAGCACTCAGAACTCAGGGCCCCAGGAAGGCAAGGCTTTGCCCTTGGAAAGAAAGGTCCTTCTGCCCACATTATTAGAAAATAATTTCTAGCTGGAAAAGCAGTATAAGGACCCTACGGGCCCAACCCTCCTCCATCTTGAGAAAAGAGGTTGGAATGGAATCAACTCTAATGCTACAAATAAAAGCTATTATTCAGTAGAAGAAAAATTGGAGGTTTGAATAACGAGTGTTACAGTTGCTGCCTGTTCCTAAAAGCATGTTCACACAGGGCAGATGCTGATTAGAGCAACATGCTATATTTATGTGATCCAACAGAAATAAGTTATTATTGACAAAGGAAAGAGAACAGATCTCAGAAAACAAGCACTAGTGACATGTTACAACTTTTCTTTCTTTCTCTTGGTTTAACACATTTGTAAGCTGCCACTCTTTATAATAATTGACAAAACAGTGCAGGCATTTTGTTTTCTGGAAAGTTGGATGTCATATGTCATGACTAAGATTCATCAGTGATCAGTTAAATTGGGTTATTGGACCTGTGGTGGAACGTCTGTTCTCAGCCTAATGATTTGTTTATTTAACTGTTCTCGTTAGAGACTGTCATCCCATCAAAAAGGAGATGTCAGTTTTAAAAATTAGTCTTGAGAAGAAGAGTAAATATAAATGCAGTGTTTCTTGGTCAATTGAGTTCTGTCTCAGTTAATGCCATTTTGGAGCACTAACTATAATGAAGACAACAGTCACTAATTAAATAAACAATAATCATGGAAAAACCAACTTAATAGACACAACTTATTAATTTTCTGATGGTTATATTTAGAACAATGGCAACAAAATAAGTCTTTTCCCATCCATTGGACCTCTGCACAGGCTTTCAGTACTAGATATTACAAAATAGCCCTGTCTTGTAAACGTGTCTATCAGTCACAGATATAGTCAGAAGATAATTAACTCTCAGCTAAATCTTTATAAGGTTTTCAGAAACCTGCAGAAATTAGTCTTCCCCTATGCTCTCCTATAAGACATTGTTTAAAATAATCTCACCCATTAATAGTGAATAATTCTTGACCCTTCCATGTCTAAAGTGTCAACCTCACTGCTGTTTTCATCATCCGTTGTTCTACTATGATTCCTCTACCTGACCATGCATGTACATTTGATCTTACTTTAACTTGTGTATTTAATGCTTATGTTTGGGTTAGAATGTTCCTTGCCACTTCTCCCATCAATTTGGGTAGCTGGAAGCTTGCAGAGGTTGAAAAAGATCGTCATTATTTTGTGAGCCCATTACACAGCAGTCATTTCACTATGTAGCGTATGTTATGTTATTGTCATTTAATTCTTATATAACCGTGAAGTAGGTTTTATTACTTCTATTTTTAAAGTGAAGAAATCGAGGTTTAAAATGGTAAGGTAACTTGTCCCAAGTCATAACAGGGCAACTGGTAGGGCTCAGACTAGAGTCAAAGTCTCCATGTCATGAAAATTTATTCTTCAGTAAGTTAGACTGTTTGCAGAGTTCAGGAGCTAGGCACATTAAGTAATTCAGTGCCTAACATAATACTAAATGGTTAATACATATTATTTTTATGGTTGTTATAATACTAATAGAAGATAATAGATATTAATACTTTTTGTGCCAGGCTTACAGAAGTTAAAAAATATATATCAAAATTACACAGCTAATAAGTGACAGAATTTGGATTTGAACCCTTGGCTGCCTAACTCTAAAACCCTCATCTTAAATTGCTATGTCACAGTACTCCCCTAAAGCAGTAGCAATATAAATTAATGTCCCCATAAGAGAGATTGATGGAAGGCCAAAATCCTTCACAAATGAGCTTTATTTTTTAAATATTAATGATTTCTATCTCTAAGATCTGTGTATTTCATAATGGCACAGTATCTGCACTCTTGCGACTTTGACTAATTTGCACTGAATGTAAAGGCTACGCCTTTGTTCCTGTCATGCTGTTTGCTCATGATTACACAGCTCATTGAGGTTGATTTCTCAACACTCAGCATCCTTTGGGTGCTCTATTGGAACTACTAGCTCTCTTATAAATACAGGAAGTTCTTCTAATTTTGTGACTTTCTCTATTCACAGACATATTTTGGTCACATTCTCTATTAGCTACTTACTCCTCAGCCTCTGTTTGCATAATTATTCCTTCTATACGTAGGATCTTGCAATTTCCTTCTATTTCTTTCTGGTCATCTTTTATGTTGGTCAACTCATCATGGTCACAACAGATTCTTACTGGTGTTGTAACTTTTAGCATCAGAAGAATCATTCAGGGGAAGTAATAAAATCATCCGGCACTTTTAGTAAAGGAAGATAAAAAGTAGTTTAAAAAAGATATTTATAAAGTGAGCTAAATTTTTAAAATTTTCAGTATATTTTTAACTGGGATGGCATGACTATACATCCACAGGCAACTGTAAAATAAACGAGCTATGAAATCTGACCTCTTCATCTACTTGAACAAATATGTGGGAAAGAAGAACATTTCACACTTTGGCAGAATTGCTAATATAGAGTGAAATGTCCAAAGAGGTTGCCTTGGAAAGGCAGAGAAGCAGAGTCTATACGATCCACATAGTGTAATTATCTCACAAAGAATCAGATGTGTGATGTGCTACCTAATTATAGGAAATGGCAAATTGAGATAAACACTGAAGTCAAGAAAAATCCCAGAAGATATCTGACAATGTCTCAGAAATCTGTTTTCATTCCAAATGCTATCGATTCTTAATGTGGGGTAAATGGGATAAGGAAATCAAGCTTGGAATCTCCTGGTAAGTCATGGAAATCAAACCTCTTGCCTATGTTATGACCCAGCTGTCTGAAGGGACTATTCTAATTACTGCTAGAGCTATATGTTCCAAGGTTATTTTGTGCTTACACATGACCATATAGGAACATGTTCCCCTAGCACTACAGTTAATACATTTCCTTTCCCTAGGTACACAACTGATATTAAGAAAGTATGTTGTGTTCCCTACTAGAATTAAAAGTATAAGTGAACACTGAGGATAGTGATAGAAATTTTAAATGGCCTAAGGGTATGTTTTGGAGTCTGAGGCTCAAAGGTCCAGGATTAAGAGCATGCCCTAAATAATTACTATTTGTAGGAATGGTCAGGACTTCTGCAGACTAGGAGTTAGGATAGCAGTCCAGCCTGTGAGAGCCGAACATCCAATGACTAAGAAGGAGTTCTGAGATTGAGAATCAACCTTGTTTACAATCTTCTAGTGAATTTTTTAAAGTACCTGCGCTTAAACTTCAGCCCAAATCAATTGTTTCATAATTATTGAAGTGGTACCCATATATTTGAAAAGTTGTCTAATGTACAGCCAAAGTCAAAAACTACTGGATCAAGGTCTACAATGTTTGGTGAGTAAAATGCAATGATTCTTAACTCTTCTAGAGAACTGATGAAAGTCATAGATCATTCCATTGCAACAGACCAATTAACATAGGTAGATATTAAATGGATGATTAGGTAAATGATAGATGATAGCTAGATAGATGATAGATAGATGATAGATTACATAGAAGATGATAGATGATAGATAGATGATAGATGATAGATAGATAGATAGATAGATAGATAGACAGACAGACAGATAGATGAGAGAGAGAGAGACAGACAGAGAGAAAGAAAGAGAGAGAGAGACAGGCAGACAGACAGACAGACAGATAGAACTAGGATTCATAGTGTGACAGATCACTCATGGAGCTTGTGGGAGCCAACGAGCCTCAGACTAATAACCACTGGTTAGAGTTCAAGCAAAGCTAGAGGCTCAGGTGGCATAACTAACTAGCCCATCAGCCAATGTACTTATTGTTTATTTCCTTAGTTATAAACATTGGCCTAGAAACCCTTGGAGTAGAGTTGCAAAAACACATTTAGTGGTTCTTTAAGAGTTCACAATCTACTATGGGCCATAAAACATGCACACAGATACTTTTCCATGAGGGAGTGAAAAGTGCCCAGATGGTTAGCACAGATTAGATCTGCTACAGTAGCTTAAAAGAGCAAGCAATTCCTTCCAGGTGGGGGAATGAGGGAGCACTCCATCAAGAAGGTGGAATGATCATTTCATAAGGGAAATGTCAAAAGCACTGGAATTGATATAGACTCCAGTCACTGTAAAGACTCTCCTCCAGGGAGGTCTGCTGACCCAGGATGGAAAAGAGGCCTGGCACAGCTGACACTGTGTGCCTTTTCAAACAAATCTAGTTTCGCATGATTTTTTTTCATTTGCACATTCTTCCTCACCTTACCCCATTCCCAAATAAACAAAAGTGCACAATCGTATCTCCAGGCTTTATTGGAAATAAGGTTATAAGCAGTACTGATGAAAAATTTTTATGCCTTGACCCTGAATTTGCACTTCTTCAAGCAAAGCATAATTTGAAAGCTCACGATTGTATGGCACATCCTTATCTGATAGAATTATTGACCCTGTCTCTTTTAGTTTAACATGTAGGTATGAAGTATTGACAATACTTCTAAATGTGGTTAATGTTTTCCACAAATGTTCCTTAAAAATGAAATAGTACTACTATTTTATGCATTTAGATTCATTTGCATTTCATTCAAGGGAAATAAATTTTCTGTTTTAATTTCATCTCACTTCCATTTAATGAAAATCTAGCTCATTTTGTTGTTGAACAATATAAGCACTGGAGTTTTGCTAAATCACTCAACATGAATTTGAAATTTGGACAAGATTTTTTAAGCTATCAATAAATTTACATCTGCCGATGATCCTTGAATCTATAGATTCCCTCCTCCATCCTTAAGTCAATATAGTGCTTTGTATTTCTTCGAAGTACATTTTCATACATTATTTCACATGATTTTTGTAATTACTCTGCGAAGTAGTTAAATCAAGTCCCATTATCTATATTTTACAAACAAGAAAACTGAGTTTCAGACTGATTGCGGCCTACCCAAGATCACACAGCCAGTTAGCCACCAAATTAGATTAGAACAGGATTTTCTGTTTACTAACTAGTTCATTTAAACTCGTTAGTAAACATACTATCTTCCCTTCTCTTGCATCCATTTTGTCAAGGAAAATATGTAATTTTGTTATTTCTCAACACTGACAAAAGATCTTATAGTTTGTTGAGCCTATATATTTAGGAGATTAAAGCTGAATTCTATTCAGCTATTATGTGACAGGCACCAGAGGATGTGTTTACCGGTATTATTTCTAATCTTAATCTTAACACTCTATTTTTCAGGAGATAGAAAGAAGTTCAGAGACATTAAGTAGCATACCTGCTAAATTTCTGCCCTCCTTGATTCTCCCTCAGGCTATGGCTGCCTTGGTAAAACCTATTTGGTCTAGCCTATGCTCTAGAACCCATGGCCAGGGGTCTCATCAAATCCCCCCAAATATCCTCTAAAAACATCATTATTGCTGTCATTGTCAAGACAAACGCTTATTTAATAATTATACCTAGAAAACGCTGTGTTAGACATTAAAAACAGAAACATAAGCATAGTGTTTGCCACCCCAGAAGTTTACTATCCAATAAAGAGATATGTTGCATATATAACAGCACAAAAATCAAGCAGTAAAACAGAGGGTTGCATTCCTCGAGCATGAAATATATGTTTCAAATTTCAGGCTGTACATGCCATCGAAATAGGAAAAGGATCAATGTGGGCTAATATAACTGAATCTCTCAGAAAGGAGATAAAATTTTAACAAAAGACAGAATTCAGATAAGCAGAGGGAAATAAGAAGAAATTATGGGTGGGAGCAATTATAAAAAATTGTAAAAAAAAATTGTAAAGTTAGAAATGTTCATAGAATATTTGGAGGCAATCCTATCTTCTTATTTGTCATAAATTGTTATGAAACTTGAAGTATGGTATATTCAGTGGATTCTAAGATGATTCCTGTGGTTGATTTATCAGTTAGGATTGAATATGGTTGCCAGTAACAGAAACCTCAATTTACAGTGGCTTGAGCAAACAAAGGTTTTTTTCCTTATATAACAAAATATATAACCATTAGAAGATGGCTGCTAGGGCTGTTTCAGCTGCTCAATGATGCTGTCACTTAGCATGTTAGCTTTGATTATTTATGTTTGTTGCATCATGTGAAGGTTGCTGCCATTGGACATATCAGTCCTCACCTGAGGCAGAAAGAGGGTGATGAGAGGGACCATACACCAGTAGCATCTGTTCTTTTTCTCTGGGAGGGGCTGTGAAACAGGGAACCAGATTGTCATGCTTGATTTAGATTATAATAGCACATTACTGTCCCAACTAAAATCAAGATTTCACTAGTAAAGAAAAAGGCGAAAAAGATATAGAGTAGGTAAATAGTGTCTGTAGCAGTTATATTCTCGTATGCTTTCAATAATAGAAATGCATCCAATTCTCTCAGTTTGGGGGAGTTATTGCACAAGATCATAAAGAAGTAGAAAGCCCGGGCAATTGCCTCAACAATGAAACAGATTTAATGAGGAACGGGGATGTTGTTAGGGGTACCATAGCATCCTCTTCACATAGTAGCAGCTCTAGTAGTTGAGTCACTTTTTAGTTCCTCCAGCAGTAGGTGACTATTGCCTTCTACTCATGAACTCTATCCATTTTTCTCATTTCTGCCTCTTCTATTCTATTTTTTTTCTCTATTACTATGAAACTTTCTATCTTGAGCTCCGATCTGAGTAGTGTTGCAAGATGAAATACAGGATATCCAGTTAAATTTGAATTTCTGATAAATAGCAACTGCAATTTTGTATAAATATAACCCATGCAATATTTGAGACATACACTAAAAAATGATAAATCTATCTGAAATTCAAATTTAACTAGGAATCCTATATTTGCTAAATCTGAAAATTGTAAAGCTGATCTATTTGGCTAATAGCCAGTAAAGAATGTCCCTGCCAACAGACCCCTAATACCATTCTATCTGATGGACATCTGGCTAGTGCATAGACAGAAACCTCTGGGTTAGAAATCCATCCCTAGCCCAATTGTCTTAGATCGCTATGGTGGGCTCGCATGGGCAATGTATGGAAATATATACTTAGAGAATTTTCTGATTCTCCACCTAATCAAGAAGGTCTGTGAAATGGTGTACCAGAGTGTTGAGTCTACTTCAACAACAGCAACAACAAAAACATATTTATGCCATATGCTGTTTCTTTCAGATAGCAGATATGCTGGTTTTATATATGCTGGTTTACCTCCATCTCTTCCCCATGTCTTTGTTTCTGTCAAAGGAGTCCATAGCATCTTCTTTTCCAGGAACAAAATCAGCCTGTATTCCAGCAGACATTTTTTGACCTCCAAAAAAGGATAAAATGTGCATAGAATAAAATATTTTACTCTGCATAATGCACATAATTTCCTCTCATCTCTCTCTGTTTATCTGAATTCTGCCCTTTGTTAAATTTTATCTCCTTTCTGGAAGCTCCAATAAATATATAATATCTTCTATGTGTAAAGAATAGATGGTAGATGCTTAACTGAACAACTAGAAGAATAAAATATGATCACTAAGCTCAAAGAACCCTAAAATTTACCCTGAGAGCTTTCAGTTTTATAATCTAATTATATAATCTTGCCATTTCCCCTTCTGTTACCCTTTCTCCCCTTCGATCTAGAAGGATAGCTTTCTAAACTGTTTACTCTTAGTTTTCAATAATGTCTAATGCAAGAAGGCAAAATCTTTAGAAATCCCATCGATGACTTACCTCTTCTTGACAAAATCATGCTTTTATTCATGTTATTTTTGTTGCTCATTTCTCTGCATCATCTCTTTTTGCTCCATGACTACCGATACCAGTACTTCTACACTAAAAGCAGAAGTCATGTACTGCTTCTAGCTCACACAGAATTATAATCATAGAATCAAAGAATAATGGGAGGGAGCTACAATAAAAGTCATCTCATCCTACCCCCTATCCAGTGTAGAAGGCCCCTTTTCAGCCTCTTAGATACAGGATCGTTAAGTCTCTGTGTCAGCACCATGTGATAAAGCCTATTCAGTTTTAGAAATAATCTCAAATTACAACAAATCATTCCCTATAGTGGGCTAACACTTCCCTCTTTCTAACAGCCATCGATTGATCCTCAGAATATGAGCAATCCTTCTTTCTCGTGTAAGCCCTTCTTACCTTGAAGATGCTCATCAAGCTGCTCTATTTCCTCCCTTTCTTAGACTTTCCTTATGTCATACTGTCCACATACCTCCCAATCCTGGTTTCTCTTCTTCAAAATGAACTCCAGCTTATCCATTCCCTTTATAGAATATAAAGGCCCAGATGTAGAATATCACTACATACTCAAATATGAGTATCGACACATACTCACATATGAGTATCTCAACATACTCTGCCACAGGGGTGTCACCTTCTATCTCACAATTGCTGATAATGAAGAAATAATCAAGTCTAGTTTTCCCTATCCGTGAGCACAATATAGAGGAGAGAAGATGGCTTCTGGAGCTATTCTCATCTGCGTTGGTATTTCAACTCTGCTATTTATTATCTTGAGACCATGCACAAGTATCTTTACCACTTATAACTTCAGTTTCTTCTGCAAAATGGAAGTAATAATACTTATCTCCAATAGGGATAAAGAAAAGTATGTTAGGTACTTTGAAAGACATTAAGTTAGGCCTCTGTAAGCAATTTTTGCTTCTTCCATTTTCCCTCAGTTGGGGGAGCACAGAATAAAATGGCTTATCCACACAACATCAAGAATAAATACTAGCTTCTCCTGTATTTCTGATCCTGACAGAACATTCAGACATTCATGGTTAATGATTTTCTGCTCATCTAGCTTATTTTCAGAGTCTTAAAGGCAGGCTTGAGGGTCTACTAGCCACCTATAATTATTGTCCCCATTTTCTATTTATAGTCACTAATACAGAATGCCTTGGATGCAAATATTCTTCAGTCCTGCAGAAAATCACAGAGGAAATTATTTTTCATAGCTCAATTCTCTACTTTCCTAATAGGGATTAATCCCAACAGGCCTTAACCACAGGAAGAAGGATGATTGTCATTTCTCCTCTCACTAAAAGAAACGGTATATGATGTTGCTGTAAGAACTGATCATTACAGGTTGTAGAAGCAGTGTACCAGTAACTAGATAATACTGGGAAAACAATTTCAGCTTTTCAAATGACTGTGAGAACTCATCCTGTTTATTTTTTTAAAGGAGATGAGATGTAAATATTTCAGCACTTGTTTTGTATATCTGTTCTGAATCCAATCCATTTTTTAACTACATCCATTTCTTATTGTATTTTTTTAGTAGATCAAAGTCTCATTTTCCCCCAGAAATATCATAGCCTTGAACAGTTGTACATTATGCAAAGGAAAACCCTATTATTCTATGCATGCCTTACCTATTGTGGAGTATGGTAAAAATCATCCCAGAGCCTGTGTTAAATAAACAATATCTGAAATGCTCATACATTCCCTAGTGATGAAATTTGCGAGCTATATTTTGATATCAGTGAAAATTTTTTCTCTCCACCATCTCTTCCCCTGGGAACCATGCAGAGTTCTCTTTTCCAATGCAGAATAGATCCTGCTTTTGCTACACCAGAGCGGAAAGAGTCTGAGGGCTCTGGTGGCCACATGGTGGCTCTGAGGTTCGTGCCAAAGCTGTTCCTGGCATGGGGCTCTGAAATAAACCATGTTCATTTGGAATTCAGGCAACAGGAGTAAGAAGACACATTTCCCTTCAGGCTGTTCCTAAGTGATACCAGAACAGCTAGTCAATCAAGTCGAAAATGTAGCCCTGCTGCTTACTGAGCAACAGGTCCTCCAAGTCCCTGTCACACTGGAGCTGGGCTTGGAAGATATTCAACACTCTCATATGAACTATTGGTCACAGGAGACTTATTTTCTGGCTGAATATATTGTCCTAGTGACTTGAGTGCCTCAGTAATGATCAATGTAAAATTCTGTGCAGACATCTAAACACTGTGTGCATATTTTCTCTTGCTTGTTTTATCTTCTGGATGTGAGGCAGCATGGTTATGGACAGAATTATGTCTGAATCATACTCTAGTTTTGCTGCTAAGAGGCCGTAGGCAACTTCCTTAATCTGTCTGAGTACATTTCTCATAGGTTTTTATAGGATAATATATATCGTGTATGTATACTATAATAGGAAAATGAATAATAAAAGATAATACATACATGGGGTAATACTTCATATATAGAATAAAATATACAGAGGATAATATATACACACATAAAGTGCATATTTTATATATGTATACGTGTATATATATGCATATATGTACATATATATGCATATGTATGTGTGTGTGTGTGTGTGTGTGTGTGTATATGTCTGTGTGTGTATACATGCAAAAAAACCTAACAATATGCCTAGCATGTTTAAGGTACGCAGTAAATTTTTTAATTCCCTTCCAAATTCCTTCCTCAGAAATATGTAAATGGTTTTTAGTGAACTCATGTCATACATGAAGTTGATGTAACTGAACTCAGTTGTATGCACTCAGAAAAAAAAAGATAAAGAGATGGGGAGAAAGAGAAAGAGAGAGGCTGTCATTTGCCAATTTCCATTTTATGTTTTTAGTGCAGGGCACCTATATGCCCCATTAAAAATACCTGATTTCACACTCTCTCTAGCAGAAAAAGAATGGCCACTTTGTTCTGGCCAGTAGGTGTCTATAAAAAGTCCATAGGGAGGGCATCCTGAGCGGCCTCCTTGGGAGAAGTTACTTTTCTTCTCGCCTTTTTTGCCTTCCTCCCACCCCTTTACTGTCTAAGATGTGAACATGAGACCTGAGTAGTCATCTTGAGCCCATGAGGCTATAAGAATGAGAACAAAAGCCAATGTGTTAAAAACAGTGGGGTGAAGAATTAAAGACCAGGTCTCTGGTTGCATGGCTGAGTCACAGAACCAGCTCTAGCCTCCCTATGGATGTTCTTCTCATTGCTTAGAACAAATTGGTTCCTATTTGTTTAAGCCACTGGAGCATTTTTGTTTTGCGTTTGTGTTAATTCCAGGTAAACACTATCCTAATAGAAACAGTAGATAATTCCACCTATTAGTCCTTTCAGTGATCGTATGCTATGGAATGAGATAGAAGATATGACTCTGCCTTTTATAGCATATGCATCTCACTGTGCTTCTGTGAGTCTAGTTTTTAAGGTTTTATAATTTTTCATACAGCTCAACATACAACACAAGTTAGTGGCTTCCTGGAGTGTTTGTCTGAAAGATGAGATCTGTTCTGATACTGGGGGAAACTCTGCCTGTGTTGGACCTGCTGAGAGATGCAAATTGCCTTCCCCAGGGAATTTCATGGGTAGTTTTCTCCATGTGAGATTCTGGCATCACTCAGTGACTGTGGACCTAACTCTTAGATAAGAATTGAAAGCAGTGCATCAAACTGGGGAGCTCAGTTGGCAGTAGCTGGAGGTGAGAACAAAGCGAGGGCTATGCATGTATATGTGTATGTGTGTGTGTGTGTGCGCACTTATCTGAATCTATTCAACCCTAGATATGTGTAATCCAAAAACATTAAATCAAAGCAAATTTTTATTATAAGAAAAAAATAAAAAGTATAAGAGGTACTCTAATAAGCTAAAAATAGCCAGTCATATTCTTTTACGTATTAATATAAGAAGCAAATAATTGTTTCGGGTGTATGATTATATAAAGATGGATGCGGAAATAAACAAAACATGCCCAGTGGTGGTACAGAAAGCGTTCACCTTCACCTTCTCCATTATAAGAATCCCTAATTAAGTTCCATATATAGAATCTCATATTCAAAGTGTTGGAAATTACTCACTTTTCTAAACCTGTAATTTTGTTTAAATTCTTAAAAAAATATTTTATTGAAGTCGATGCCCCCATTAGTCGCTACTTTTCTAGAAGTACCTTGTTTTATCTTCTTCCTGTGTTTTAGATGACAAGATGTGCCCCATTAATTGAGGTATCAATTCAGGTGGCTGTGATTCTCATAAGAATTAAATAAAATACAAAATCACATGTAATGAGGATATTATTTGGGGATGTTTGTTTTGGTTTTATATATGAACGTGTGTGTTTAGTGGGTCACAGTATAAAGTGTATTTCTTATAGTACATTTTTCTCAAAAAAGTTTGAAAGACTCAGGCCTAGAGATAGCACACAACCAACTATGAAGCGCCCTCTAGAGACGGTGCTGAGGCTGAGAGAGTAATTTGGAACTGTCCAACAGCTGACAAAAGGAATGTTTGAGCAATATGCCTCAAGGATTCTATTTGAGCATCTAGTAGCTGTTCCTACACAGAGCAATTGGAATAGCCACATTCTGGGAGTTACTACTGATGTGAATAGCTGTATCAGTAGTTAATTTTTTTATTGCTGAGTACTATTCCATTAAATGAGTATACTAAAAGCGATTATGTACTACCCTGTGCATGGGCATTAGGTTATTTCTTCGTGTGGTCTATTATAAATAAAAAAGCTAGAATCTTATTTCTATAAGCAATTTTGAGGACATATATTTTCATTCCTATTAAATAATTTTCTAGGAGGGAAATTTCAGGGTCATTGGGGAGGAGAAATTTTAACATTATAAGAAACTGCCAAACAGTTTTTCAAAGTAATCTTGAAATTTTACACATCTTCAAAAGACATATGAGAATTACAGTTGATTAAAATGCTTGCCCAAATTTGTTGGTGTTGTCATTTTAATTTAATCATTACAATGTGTATAGTGATATCTCACTGTGGTTTTAACTTAAATTTCCCTGATGACTAATGACACCAAACATCTTTTCATTCTTATTTGCCATTGATTTATTTTCTTTACTGACTTATCTGTTCAAATCTTTTACCCATTTTTATTCAATTGTTTATCTTTATTATTAATATCTAGAAGTTTTTAATACTTTCTGGATAGAAATTTATATACATATTTTTTTTTCTTTGAATCTGGTGTTTACTCTACATTTTTAAATGACATTCCTTAAAAACAGAAGTTTTAAATTTTAATGACATAAAATTAATCGATTTTTCTTTTATGATTATTGATTTTTGTGTTTTTTCTAAGAAATCTTTGTCCCTCAGCATTCTTTTATAAGCTTTAGCTTTTCCGTTTAGGTGTTAATTTTTGTTTATGATGTGAAATTAGTTGAAAATTTACTTTCCCACTGAAGTTCCTTGGTATATTTGTTGAAAATCAATTGACTCTATATTTGCAGGTCTATTTCTGGACTCTCAATTCTGTTCTTTTGATATAGCATGAGCACATGCCAGTTTTAATCATAGTAGCTTTATATTGAGTTTTGAAATTAGTTATTGTAAATCTTCATACTTTGCCTTTCTTCAATATCATTATGGCTATTCTACATCCTTTGTTTTTTCAATATCAATTTTAGACTTAGCTTACAAATTTCTACAAGAAACACCTTCCTGTATTTTTATAATTGTATCAAATCTATAGATTAATACATTAATACAGAGAGAACTGACATCATTAACATTATTGTGTCTTCTAACCAATACATATATCTCGTCACTTATTTAAAATTTCTTTAAATTTTCTCAGCAATGCTTTCCAGTGTAAAGACTGTAATTTTCAGTGTAGAGATCTTGCCTATCTTTTGTTAAATTGATTAAGTATTTTAAGTTTGATGATATTGTAAGTAGAATTGCTTTTTCCTTAAATTTTATTTTCCAAATATTATATTTACAAATTGTATTATAAATACAATTGATTTTGGTATATTAATTTTATGTCTTGTGACTTTGCTTTTTATAGTAGCTTGTTCCTTAGGATAGTCTACATAAGCGGTCATGTGGTCCACAAATAAAGACAGTTTTTTTCTGCCTTTCTTAATTTTATTCCATTCTTTTTCTTGCATTGTACTAGCTAGGACTTTCATTACAAAATTAAATAGAAGTAGTAAGATGGATATCTTTGTTTTGATCTTAATCTTGGGAGAAAAGAGTTTAATTTCACCATTAATTATGAGGTTAGCTTTAGGTTTTCATAGATGTCCTTTCTCACATTGAAGTTTTTTTCTCTTCCTGTTTTGTTGAGCATTTTATCATGCAAGGGTAACAAATTTTGTTAAGTGTTTTTTCTGTGTCCATTGACAATCATTTATTTTAATCTTTTCTTTTATTAATGGATTGAATTACATCTATTACTTTATAAATGTTAACAAACTTGCATTACAGGGAACCCACCCATTTGGGCGTGGTGTTTTATCCATTTTATATATTGCTGGGTTTTATTTCTTTATATTTTGTTAGTATCTTTTGCAATTATGTTAATTGATGATATTGATCTGTAATTATCTTACCTATATCTTCAGATTTTGGTAATTGGGTTATATTGACATCAAGAAATATGTTGGGTTTCAGTCCTTCTTCTGCTTGGGATCTACAATTCTACTTCCTTTTAGGAAGTTCCTGTAGCAGAAA
>NW_011889146.1:411505-435724 GCF_000151845.1 Pteropus vampyrus
CACTCTATTAGATGTTGGAGACATAGTAATGGATATTAATAAATGGGACATTATACATGTACTCAGTAATTTAGAAACTAGTACAAACTAGAAAACATTTAATGTTTCTCACCTCATTCACCTTTGATGTACTTATTATTTCTTTTCTCTCTTATATTCAAATGGCTTCTACACCACTGAGCTTATTATATAGATTTACTGTTCAAGCTTCTTGACTAAAGATAGAAAAAAAACACAGTTTAGGCTAAAATTATTTATACTTTCATCATATATTTTATATGACTTTGATTCCTGATAAATACACATAATATAAGTGGATGAGACTTCCAGATAAGATATTATAGATCAGAGAAGTCTAAATAAAGCTCTAATTGCAAAATTGGAAAATGATTTGCAAAGTCATATTTTTAAAGATACCAGAGAATGGTGAAGCAATGAGGAGTAGAAAAACTAAAATTACAGATAAGTGAGAGTTGTTCTAAGTATTTTTGGGTTGAGAAGACAATGGTTCTGCAGGTTTTCAATAGAACTTAAGCATGGCCTTGCCCAAAGAATAGAGATGAATGAGAAGTATATAGGAGTCATCCTAAAACCTCATAAATTCCATTTGGTATCATTTTCTTTCTGTCTGAAGGACTTCCTTTAACTTTTCTTGCAGTGCAGTTCTATCGGTGATGGATTATTTTTACTTTCTTATATCTGGAAAACTATTTATTTTACTTTTACTTCTGAATGATATTTTTACTAGTTATGGAATTTTTTTGTCTTTCAGTTTTTTTCAGTTCAGTTTTTTTTTTTCTCTCTCAGAACTTTAAAGATGTTGCTCCATTGTCTTCTTGCTTATATTGTTTCCAGTAAGAAATGTGCAGTCCTCCTTATTTTGTTTCTTAGTACATAACGACTTTTTTTCTATGGCTTCTTCTATGAGTTTTTCCTTTATCACTGGTTTTTAGCAATTTGATTATAATGTGCTTTGGTGTAGGTTTTTATTTACTTCTTGTTTCCCGTACTTGGAATTCTTGAGCATTTTGGATGTGTGGATTTATAGTTTAAACAAGTTTGGAAAAGTTTTAGCTATTATTTTCTCAAATATTTTTTTCTATCCCACTTTTCTCCTCTTCATTGGGACTCCAAACATCTATACATTAGATTGATTGAAGTTATTCTACAGGCCACCAATGTATTGTTTGATCTTTTAAAAATATATTTTTTTTGTACTTTATTTTGGATAGTTTCTGTTGCTTTGTCTTCAAGTTCACTAATATTTTCTTCTGCAATGTCTAATCAGTGGCTAATTCTATGCAGTGCATTTTAAAATCTCTTACATTGCAGTTTTCATCTACAGAAGTTTGATTTAGACTTTATAATTTTTCTTTTCTTTACTTAACTTTTCAAATATATGCTATACAGTTATTTCATAATGTCTTTGTCTGCTAATTTTAGATTCTTTGTCACTACTGGGTCAGTTTTACTTGACTGATTATTTTCAGAGTCCTATTTTCTGCTTCTTTGTGTATGTGTCAATTTTTTATTGGATGCTGAACATAGTGAATTTTACTTTGTTGCTTTCTGGATATTTTTGTATTTCTATAAATATTCTTGAAATGTGTTCTGGAATGCAGTTGTCACTTAAAATAATTTGATTTTTTCAAATATTCTTTTAAGATATATTAGGCAAGATAAGAATATTGCTCAAGTTTTCCACTCTTGAGGCAGGGCTCTTCTTTGTATTCAACACCATGCCCCATGAGTCATAAGGATTTCCAGTCTGGTTGTGGTAATAGACACTAGTCCTACTCACATGTGAGCACTGGACACAGTTATTCCCATTTCTTTCAGATGGTTCTTTCCCCAGTCACAGATTGTTTTTCACAAGTATGTACAAAAAAGTACTCTGCTGAATACTCAGGGGAACCCTCTGTAGATCTCCAGGGTTCTCTTTGTGCAGCTCTCTCTGGTCTCTGATACACTGTCCTATGAATTCTAACTACCTTGCCCTTTCTGGAATTTCAGCTTCATTTTCCCAACTCAAGGAATTTTCCAAGTTCCTCCTGAATTTTCCTTTCCCTGTGCTGCAGCCTAGAAATTCTTTCAAGGCATTAAGATGAGGCAATTGTAAGTTATATATAATTTGTTTTCCATCTCACAGGGATCATTGCTCTTTACTGTTTGATTTCCAGTGTCTTTAAACCATTATTTGATCTGCGTTGTCTATATTTTTGGTTTACTTAGGACAGTATTTATGATCTCTCTATCTTGGCTGGAAATGGAAGTCCTTTTTTCATTAGACTTTCTATTCCCATAATGCCAAGTGCAGTGATCATTAAATGTTTGTTAAATGAAAGAGTTTCTGATGAAAGTATCATTTTTGTATTTATAATATCAACAGCATGAGATATTTCACTAAGCAGGAGCTACAGGAACCAAAAATAGTACTGATTTACAGAGTAAGACCTAAGAGCTAAGAAATGCTTCTACCATTTGCTGCAAATATTCAGATCTCATTAGGCAGAGGAACTTCAGAGAAACTTGCAAAGACTATTTCTGCATGCAAGATGAAGAGAAGGCCTTTTACTCCTCTGAGAAAAAATTTTATGGGACAATGATATGCATTAGCCTTGCTTTCCCTCCTGTTTTGTGTTAACAATAGTTATATGTTGGATAAGAGGAAGCAAAGCTGAATGCATTTTCCCAGGATCTAGCACACAAAAAATATGAGAGAGCAAAATTGGCATAGGCACAATATTCTTCAAAATTGGCATTTCTTCACAATATTCTTCAGATATATGAAAGTTAATCTATAACAAGTACCGATTCTCTTTAATTAGATCTCTTCTCAGCGCCAGCAGCCCTTTCTAACACTTCCAACCCATTAAAATATAAAAGGTATGTAAAAGTTTATGCAAACTACATAATCTGAGTTCAAATTATGATCTGACTTCTAATAAATCTTTAGTCAGTAGTTAATTCTGACTAAACTCAACTTTAGACAGTAAAGCTTAAACAGGCTCAGATATAAGCTGAGAAGCAGACCTAGAATTATGTCCTGTATTTTGGTAATAAAAGTACAGTGTTTATTTAGCTAGACCCAGTGGGGATTTTGGCTTTATATCACTAGAGAAATGACTAATGTAATATTTGCAAGAAGATTCCACATTTTACTTTTCTTTGTTACCTTGCTATATCTGTCCTCATACTTTGAGGAGGCAAGATATTTTATTGCAACATTTTGACCATGAGAAGAGAATAGAAAAGTCTGTTTCAGAATGTGTCCCACGGCAGGCAGGACAGCTGTTACCTATTTTTTAAGTTAAAATTCTGTAAGCTGCTCAGCTTCAAACGATCTTGGTGTTTGATGCCTCTGGAAAGCTTATGGTACCACAGCATGACTGTCTTAGGGACTGTAGTTAGTCCACCCATAACTCTCTCAAATTGTCAGTTACCTTTTTGGGTTTGCTATTACAGACTCAGCTGGAGGCAGATTGCTAGTTTGACTGAACCATCAGACTTGAAGAAGTTCATTTCTTATACTTTCCATAGGTCATCACAGGAAATGCAGAGGTGTTGTTAAGAGAAATGTGTTAGCCAGAACAATAAAATCAATTGTTCTTTCTTTGGGAATATTAAAGGAAAATCCCACCTTCTGACCTCAGAATCTTTTGTGAGTTGATAATAAAAATGCTCAAGGAGAATAGTCTCTGAGAGTAGTGGTGGCGGGGGTTATGGGATAAAGAAAACTTATTGACAATTGTTGAGTTTATTTATGTTTTAGGATTTCAGCTACTGCTACAGAGGCTTCCCCAATTCATTAGTTATATAAATATCGAATACTTTCTATGTAGAAGACAATTTACTTGGTGCTGGTGATCACAACACAGTCTGCTGGATGCTATGGGATAACCAAGGTACAAAAAGATCTGCCCTTTCCTCAGAGTAGTATGCAGTGTGTTGGTGGCAGGGAATGTGGTGGGTGTCTGTGTGTGTTGGGGGTTGGGTGAGGAGAAAGCCACACATACAATAACAGTAAAAATCCATATGTAGTAAGTGCTTGCTCAAGTCTGCACTGGTCATGATAATGAGAGAAAGAATTCATCTCATTTACTCACTGACTTGCACAATCAAGCCTGTGTATTTAAACCTCTCAATCCAAGTTGGGTATACAATAATATCTGATGTTGAAACAAAGAAAGCATAGATTTATATCAATCAAGTTCTAAGAAATCTTTGGACAAGTGCTACTTGCTATTCAGAAGACCAAATTCAATTCTGTCAAACTTCTGAAATGCTAGCTGATATCCCTAAACTCATTTGTACTTCTCTAGAGTCAGACAAAAGGTGCAGAGAAACCCTTCCTTTAGGTGCTCAGATATTGGGGCACAACAATTTTCAAATATTTCTCCTGTAGCTTCAAATCCTGCAAGTGTTGATAAATGACTGTTTTCCTCTGGTAGGTAAATTCAGTCCAAGGTATGTGAAATTTATAATCTTGCCTAGGTTATCTAATTCCCTTCATGTCCATGTTATCCCCAAATTTCTTTTTCTCTCTCTCATGCTCTCTCTTAATTTATTCTAATGTATGCAAAGCTGACAGCCAGAGAAATCAGGAGAATCCTCACAGGTCTGGCAGAAACCAAACCAACGAAAGAAAGAAATGACTGAATGAGCACGTGTGTCAGGTGTGGACATAACTGGGGCAGAGGTACATATGAAGGTGAAAGACCAGAGAAACAGTGCTGGTGAGAGGGAAATAGTGGGGAGGAGGCATCCCTGTGTTTAACATGAGGTGTCCAGTTCCTTGACAGCCTAAGTCTCTGTGCACTGGAGCGGACTGAAAACAAATGTAACAAAAACAGTTCTGCTCCTACAGGTGGGATACTGCCTCAGCTCACCACTGAGCTCAGGTGGGTTCACTGTTCACATCTTTTCTTGTTATGCTCATCTTTCACCCAATAAGCCTTATTCCTGGCTGGAATGTCTGGCCTGTGTGGCTATACTCAGATGGTAGTATCAACTAGCCACTCTCTAGGAGCATACCCTACAACTTACCTGCATTGCAGGAATCAATATCTTTCCCACTTGAGTAGAGACTGGCCTCTACCTGATGATCACTTTCTTCCCTTTGCACCTGGCCCCTTCTTGACCTTATGGTTGAAACTTCAGATTCCACCTTCAGTATCTTCTCACATCATGGCACCTACATCCTCTCTTCTATACTCACTGGCCATCCCACTCCTACTGCCCTGGATATAACCACTTGCATTTCCCCACATTATCCTATAGGAATATGGCAGGAAAGAAGGTGACTTGGAGGATAAAGAACTCCTGTCTTCAGTAAAGGTGGAGATGAACTATATATGTAAAGGAGTGTAGAGAAATGTTTTGCATCACTTCTCGACTCTACATGTGTTCTTAATCAGATAATATTATGAATCCTTTCAGTGAGTGGTGGTAATTGCAGACTCTCCCATTGTTGAAGGCATGAACTAGGAGTTATCCACCAAACAGATGCCTCTAGTCTCCTAGCTGGACTCTCCATCTCTAGACTTCTTACTCCAATCCTTCCCTACAATGTTTCCAGAAAGACATGTACACAATAGAAATCTCATATTATTCATCTAGTTCAGACACTAGAATGGATCTCTACTGCCCTCAAATAAATTTCAGGGCACTATATGTGGCTACGGGGTCTTTCATAACCTGGCACTACTTCAACCTTAACTATTGCCAGTGACCATGCATTCTCTGTTTCTTCTCCGTGCCTCTATGCACGCAAGTCTATGTTTTTTTTTTTTTTTGTATTAGAGCCATTATCAAGCTGAATTATAATGGACTATTTAGTTGTTAGTACTAGAAGAAGTAAGTTTTCTGAGGATAGGGACTATGCCAAGTTCTCGTTCACCTCTGTATGCCAGCACTAAGGACAACACTCGGCAGGTTCACAAAACATTATTGCTAAATGGATCAATGACTTAACCAATGCAGAGTCAAACTTTTTTGGAGATTAGGTATGGTTTAATACTTAATATGCATTGGAAATATGTGTATGTGTTGAAGTGACAAGGGGTAGACTTGTGATGATTATTTTGTGTCATCTTGACTGGGCTAATGGATGCCCAGATAGTTGATGAGACATTATTCCTGGGTATGTCTGAGAAGGTGTTTCTGTAACAGATTAACATTTGGTTCAGTAGGTTGATTGAAGAGATCTTTCCCTACTAATGTGGGCAGGCATCATCCAACCCGGTGGGTCCCTAAATGGAGCAAAGAGATGAAGGGAAAATTCTCTCTCATTTGGAGCTGAGATATCTACGTTCTCCTGCCCTCAGACATGGACATAGGAGCTCCTGGTTCTCAGTTCAGCCTTGAGCTGAGAGTTATACCATCATCTCCCCTGGTTCTCAGGCCTTTGGACTCAGACAAGAACATAATTATATTTACACGTATAGAAACTAGAGCTATCACATTATTGGAAATAAAACGTCACAGAATTTGTAATTTTTTCTTAGGACATAGGATTCATTAAAGCTGAAATGTAGAACATTTCACAATGTTTAGTTCATATTTTATCCCATTTCACAATACTTCAACCGAAAAGGCAAAATTTTTCAAAATGTGTATTTTATGGACATGCTCTCATTCTAAAGAATTTAGCCTATATAATCCTGGTTATAGACACCCAAGAACCTCTCTAATAGGAATAGGGCAGGGGGGAAGGTTAAAGCCTAAGCAGAATGGCCTTCTGAATATATATCTATCCAGCCAAACTTTAAAAAAATAACATCTTAAAAAATAAGAGCAGATATGAAAAACTGACAGCATACAGAGGTTCCTGATGTGCCATGCATTCGTTAATTCTCTGATTAGAAGTGCATCCGATACCAGACTAGAGGCACCAGAACCTAATCCATGTCAGGCATTAGTAATCAACCACTGCACTATTTCTAGCCAGCCACTTTCAGCTAATGAGCATTAACATATAAAATAAGATCAATTTGTCATTTGTATTTTGATGAAAGCCCTTAGTCTAAACTTATTCAACTGATATAATGTAGATATTGGAATTATAGAGATAAACAGTTATTTCTTTCAGGAGGAAACTAAGAATAAGGGCAAGTATAATACAGTTTGATAATCTTATGATAATCTAATGACATGATAAAGTCATGTGCGGTTATTTTCTCTGACCTACACAGTGAATTTGACAGCGAGGGTTATGCATTGTTGCTGGCCTGACGTTCCTTCCTTTGCAGCTTTAAATGAATCCCTATATTTGTGGGGAACCTTCACTATGCAAAAATGTCCTCCTCTACTACCGAGGACAGAGAATTTCCACACAAACACTTGATAATAACACCAAGTTTGAAAGCTCATCAAAATAATCATTTTGAAAAATTGGTCTCTTATACAGAGTGGAACCAAAACTAAATGTAATAAGATTGGTTATTTCCTGGGCCAAGACAACCACATTGTGATTACTTCTTTCCTTTCCCCACCTCATAAAGTGGTGTGTGGTTTGTGGGCTCATAGATTCAACACTGAGGCTCTGGTCAGGCACCAGAAGGCAAGGGGAAAGCGGGCTACGTGTGACTACAGTAGCTGCGGTAACCAGAAACCCTACTCTGGCCCCACAGCTTCTTGGGAAGCTACTGAAGCATTTAGGGGCATGGGATGGACAGCGTGCAGAAACTTACATGATAAATTATAGTAATAGTAAGGTTTAAAACAGTATTAAATCCTTGAATAATTTAAACTGCAATTTGCCAAGGATTCTCTACCAAGCAGCAAAATGGAAAAATGTTCACACAAGAATAGCCTATTACATTCATTCTCCCTAAAATCATTATCCTTTCATTCTTTTTGTGGCACTAGTGGAAGACATTGGAGTCCGGCTCCAGACCTTGGTTAAGTTGGCCAAACTTGCTTATAAGAGCCATTTACTGGAGCCGAAACAATTAAAGTCTGTTAAAATGAAAAAGCCCCTGCCCTGGGATCAATTAATTCATTATGGTCTGTAAACACATTTAGATGAACCAAACCCTTTTCTTTCTGGTCTCCACCCAGGGAGCATCAGAAAGACTCTGCTCTCTGAGGTAGGGGAGACCTCTCATCAGGAAGGTTTCCCAAGGCAGACTAAGAGTTTACCAAACGCAGACTTCAGTGGATACAAGTCTGCCTGTGGGAGAGTCAGCTCCATTTCTTTGAAGGTTTCCCACCCCTGGTCATTTGGGTTTGGTTCCCCAGGCACAAGGAGACAAGGCAGGGTGTGGGAAAGAACAATGGAGTCAGGTGATAGATGAGAAATGTCATTCCATGTCCTCCAGTTAGAATGGCAGAGCCTCAGTTTCCTCATCTGACTGGGAATTTCATCATAATCTCTCTACTTTCCGGATTTATCATAAGACTTCACAGGGAAGCTTTTTAGTAAACTATAAAATGATGTGTGGAGAAAGGCATTAATTAACACTAATACCGTTATCCAGTGTTACTACTGAAAGAATACCTTAAATGCAGGCTGGAGGGTCAACTTAAGGTAGGCAGGAGGCAGGAGAATTAAAATGTTAAATCAAGCTACAGAGACTGCGATACGCTGATCAGCCCGGCAGCCAGGCTTACTGTCACCTGCAGAACTAAGGAAGATTTCTGCTGGGATTGCTAACCCATTTCCCACACCTGTGAAGGGGAAACAGAAAAAACGGTCTTTAAGTGGCTGCCCTAAACAAATAAAATCATTTGTTTCCTGTGGCTAAAACCCTGGGGAACCTATGGATTATAGGCTGGGGACTGCCAGCAGGCCTTTCATTCTTCCCTTTCTCTTTCCTCACTGTATGTATGTATCAAAGGAAATGGGAACTAAAGAATGACATATAAATGGAATTCCCTGGACACTCTGGGGTCCCTCTAACTCTCTGCCTCTGAGAGGAGACCACGCTCTGTCTGTGGAGTGTTACCCCTTTTCTAATAAACTTTCCTTTTGACTAACTCTGGCATGTGTGTTGAATTCTTCTTTCACTCTCCATCAAAGGACCCTCTTCTCTCAGTACAGGGCTTGGTCTCATCGCACTCAGGGAAATTTGCCCTGTCCTACATTTTTCTTCCCTCATTGGAAAGACAGAAAAAATGAGGAGGATGGTTTTATTTATTTTTTATTTTTTTGAAAGATTTACCTACATTTTTAACTAATTTCAAATCCCAGCTTCAAAAGCAGTGAGTTGTTTCATTTAATCAGCAAGAAAGCATATCCCACAAAAGGCAGCTCCCTGAAGGGGAAGCTGCTCAAACACCGTTTCCATGGCTGCCTGCTGTAACAATATTTTTTACTGAACTAAGCATTGCTAATTTTAGCCACAAATTATCTAGAAAGCAAGAAAGAAATAGATGAAAGGCAATTTTTACCTGAGCCACACTGAGCTTCTGAGAACCTTTACCAACAAAGCGATGATGCTGGAAAAAGCTTCAAGCTACTAAGAACAATGCTAGAGCCTTAGGGACATTTGTCAGCTGCTCTCTATCAGCACCTGGATGAAGGAAGGAGGTACCATTTTCTTTATTTAGGAAGAAATTGAAACTCAGAAGTGAAATGATTTGATTCAGTTCCTAATAGCCTCTATAAGAAAGCTGAGTATCACCCAGCAATCTGAATTCCCAGCCTGGCTTCTGGTCCCAGGAGCCTTCCATTAATGAAACAATATTTGCTCTGAAGGCTAAGCTATTTTGGATTCTGGTTTTGGTAAACAGCCTCATGAGGGAATTTGAAATAGAGATCTGCATAAGGGGAACAAGAAGTAATATCTGTAACAAGGTTACTTTGATTTTGAACAAGAAATTGAGGTAAAAAATAGCAACCGACAGACTGTTCCATTCATAAAGATGTAGATACCGCTTAAATAAGTGACCTTAAATTACCTATAAAGGAATCATAGAAAGGTAGACATGTTAGCTACAGAGTCCTCCACAAACAACAGATCCTCCAGGCAATGATAAAACGTCCAAACCGTATTTGCATGGGGTGCAGAGGTAATTCTTACCTGGTCTCTGAGTGAGGAGGAAATGGATCCTTGGGAACATGGACTAGGTGGCCAAATTAGGCCCCAGCTGGCATTGTCTAGCTACTCTGGCTGGCAGTGAAGGCAAAAATGTGAATATTACCCTTGCCGCCTATTAAAAATCTCGGTGAGTTTCCAGGCCCAGGTCCTACCTAGGTGCACTCCCCAGGAGGTTAGTTGGTGGCTGCAACTCTGAGAGTAGGATGGCCTTCAGCAAAATTCAGAACACTCGGCTGTTCTTCCTTCCTTTTCCAGGTCCTTCTTTTAGATCTATCATTCATACTAAGATATAGAAAACTAATAAAAACAGTATTAGCCCTCGGGGAATTTTTTTTTCCACTAATCTAAGCCAGAAGCTAGTGAGAATAATTGGCAATCATAGCAGCAGAAGGAAACCTTTTTGAAAAGTCTTCTAAGACACAGACTGGCTTCTTCACCAGGAAACCAGGCAAGCTGTATGTGTGTGGGTGGGAGTGGGGGGCCAGGGAGAATGAACAAAGAAGGACAGTCATGAGCTGCCCACCCCCTGAGATCTCTCATGATGCAGAGAAATTCTGATCCAAGATTTCTTGAGATTCCACAAGATCACTTCAGAGTAAAATCATAAAAGGAGACTGGAGAATGACCCAAATATAATGTCTAGGAAGGCCTGTCCCTGAAAAAATTTATCCCAAACACAGAGTGGTTCCAAAGCTTCTTTTTTGTCTCAGGGTGCCATGTGACAACACAGATGGGGCTCAGGTACACAGCTCGGTGTGTAGTGGAGTCCAAGAAAAAATTTTTTCTGAAAGAAATAACTTCTGAGTAGCGTCTTAAAGAATTAACAGAGTTAATGTGGGGGTACGGGGTGGGGGGGGCGGCGGTGGGAAGAGGGGAGGAAAGAGAAAGCTTTCCAGGGATGAGAACTACCCAAAACTGGAGTCTGGAAATAGCATGATAGGAAGCCTTACATTTTTCCTCAAAGTGACTAGAGTGCCTCACTTACGAATATAGCTGAGTCCTGCAGAGCACAATGTGCCCTGCAGAGGAACCTAGATAATAACCTACAGGTAACAGGAGCCACAGGGAATTGTAAACAAAGGGAGAGCAGGGGTGTTTTCCATACTAGAGAGAGCATTCTGCCTGTGGCGTGGAGGATGAATTTGAGGGAGCAAAACTGGAAGCAAGTCATCATCATAGACCTCATCTTTCCATGTCTCTTTGCTTCCTTTAATGTCTTTTGTATCCATTTAGCTATTGTCATATGAACATTTATATAGATTTTTTTAATTGCATGGGAAAATGATTGCAATATGCCAGTATATTAAAAAGCAGGATAAAATGGTGTAAGTAAAATTTGATCTCAACAATGTAAGTATGCAAAGAAATGTTACTGGAAGGAAATGTATCAAACTTTCATCAGGGGCTAAGAATTTCTCTTAAGAAAATAACCAGAGCTGGATAAAATGGGCTATATTTAAAATGTTCATTTTTGATTTATTTATAAGTGAAAAAAATTGAAGCAAGTTAAATATTTATTAATAAAGGAAGGTCAAGAAAATTATTGTAAATCTAAAGTATATATACTAATATTTTATTATAGATTTATAATGTGACAACATGGAAGAAACATAGATAAATGAAAAAGGAAGCTTCCAAAGAATTGTAGAACATGATCCCAAATCTGTATGTTTATGTTGGTTATATGAGTGTGTACATGTGTGTTTTTAGTGGGATGTATTTATATATTATTGTAAGTAAGAGCATAAGCTTGAGAGTCACATACAGTAGTTATGTAACATCTGGCATAGCTGTTCCTCAGTTTCTTCATTCATAAAATGAGGATATTGACAATATCTTCCTCAAAGGGTTATTGTGAGAAATACATTAATATATATAAAGTACATATAGTAGTGTCTAACATACTTACACTGTTAGCAATTAATTATTAGTTATGCAACAAAAATGTTAGAAAAAATGCATGCTAAAGTATTTTCAACATTCAATCTCCAGACTATGGATTCTAAGTGATTTGCATGCATTTTATTTTGTGTTATAAAATTTCCATAGAAGTCATGTGTTCAGTAAATAATCAGGGAAGAAAAACTTTATAAAAATGGAGTGATACAAAGGCTCAGGTGCTTCTAATTGGGAGTCCAATCAATTTGATAAAAGACTCCTAAACTAGGAATACAGGTGCTAATTTGAAGTCGCACCTTTAGGACTTCCATGTGTGTGAACTTGGACTGCCCACAGAACCTCTCTTTTATGAGTCTGAGCTTGCCCACCTATGGGATGTGAATAACTATATATCTCTTCTATCTTACAGCATGGCTGGCAGATGCAAGATAATGAATGTGGAAGTACAGCGAGAGCTATAAAACTGAGTATGCATGCAAGGATCTTAATGAAGTAATTTCCTCACTGACTCTATTCCTCTTTTCTCCACCTGCAAATTGCAAATCTTCTCAATGCAAGGGATCATGCTTATTGATCAGGTAATTACAGTAGCGTTTGCAGCCTTTAAAAAGCAAGGGGCTGTCTAGGATACATGATCATTTTGCAAATCAGCAGCTCTTGATCGCTCGGGGCAAGTCTGTGTTGTCTGGGGTTATCCGTGCCATTTTGCTTCTCTGCTTCTCTCTCTTGTCTGCCTTTGCTCATTTTATTATTTATTAGCAACTGGCTGTGAGGTGAGGAGGAAAATATAAAGGGGGATGAAACAGAAGACATAAAATAATGCAACTTTTTAGTGAAAACAGCATCAGTGAGGGAAGATACTGGAACTTGCTATGTTTTAGAAGGATATCAGTTAACCTGACTTTTATTACTTCCTTCTTATAATACTTTGGCAAAGTGTATGTACCCTTCCTACACACTCAGAACTGTGTTCTTGCCACTTAAGGGCTTGAGAAACTCATTAGTGTTCAGAATGGGACTTGCATTTTCAAATTTGTTGATATTTCTCATTGTTATCCTTTGGGTTGAAAAAGTCTTCTCCCAGTAGGGTGAAAGTACCCCTAATGCATGTTAGCACTCCTTTATACATCTCACCTGTGATCTCATAAGTCTGGTCTGTCACATGGCCACCCTTCCATGACAGAAAGCTGCACCCACATTTGACTCTAGTCTTGTACGTCTGAAGGCAGACTGACATTTCCCATCTCAAGCTGGAGATGGAAAAGGCCCATTCTCCATAGTTATTCCTTCTGGGAATCATGCAACACTAGGTACTTCTCAAATTGGTCTCAACCACGCAAAAATTTGGGAGGTTTGGGGCATAAATCCCTAAGCCAAATCCAAATCCAGTTAATGACCTGTAGAGAGAGAGAGTCTTTCATTCAGAAATATGAGAATGTGCTATCACGATGTTACGATGGCTGATAGTCCAAGCTAACTTAGTCAGGTCTCCAAGTGACAAAAAGCCAACCTATAGTAGCTTAAGAAAAATATGGGTTCATTGAAGGAATAGCAGAGGATGCCAGGGATGCCAGGGGCTTGTACACCTTCAGACATTCTCTCTCTTTTATATCTCCTTTATCATCTCTATTTTCTTAGGCTGGCTGTCCTAACAACCCATGACAACAAGCATCACCAGACATTTATCTTTCAAACCTTGTAATCAGAGAAAAGATTTCTTGCCTTTCTGAAGGGATCATTCTTTTTAAAGGGAGCATCTGTGTATCAGAGTGGCCGCTGGACTGTGATTTTAAGTTGTGGCCTATTTCTCATGATTTTCCTAATACATATTTAACACAGGTGTATAGCACATATGTAAACAGATACATGTACATGATTAAATGACAAAAATTTAGCAAGGAAACAGAAGGAGAGACTTTAGCTTTACTTGTTGCCCATGAGGGAATGGGAAAATTTTTGATGGTGAGACACAGAATTCTGTCTCTCCAATCTCCTAGTGATAGAGTAATGGCAGGTTACTAGAGAAACCTACTGAAGTCCTATCTGATTATTATCTATACTCGTTTCATATGTGTATTTAAAATTTTAAATTAACCATTTTAGAAAAATGCTTCAATAGCATAGAATCAGTATTTCTTATCTAATTTTAATGTAGAATGTATAAAGGTATAAATTTATTTAAATGTATAAATCTAAATAAACTCATTCAGGAACGGTATCTGAACCAGGTGAATGCAGCTAATATTTAAATTTCTGTGCTCATGGAATACAATGTGAATAACACCTGGATTTGTACGACATGGCAGCCTGTGTGTTGGGGCGTGTGTGTGTGTGTTCACATGTGTGCAGATGTGGTAGAAACTACACGTTGCCTACCTAATATCCATTCTATCCTTCTTTCTTACTAATTACATACTGATTTTTATTCTGGATTATAGAATGCCCAGCTAAAAACTCATATTTCCCTGGTGGCTGGATGTCAATAGGATATGAGCAAAGGTTGTTATGGAGCATATAAGAAAATTCCTTTGCTCTCTCTCCCTTCTTCTTTCCTACTGCCTATATCTAAATGCCTGTATAGATAAAGATATGGTGCTCTAGCAGCCAATTTGCATAACTAAGAGTCATGGGAAGGATAGCAGAGAAGAAAAAAAGAAATAACTTGGGTCTTGAAGACCATGGAATGGAATAACCATACCTTTCCTAGACTGTCTACTTCCATGATTTTTTTGGTAAGATTTCTTTTTTATGTAAGCCATTGATAGTTTGGATTTTCTCATTTATGTGGCCAGTTAAACAGCACACTTTGTAGAACAGGTATTGGGCAGGACCTATTATATCTGGATGGACAATCAGTACAGATCAGGAAAGTCTTCACATCACTAAATTCTTTGAGATTTCTGAAATATTTATATGACAAGCCTTCTATGCATTAATATACCTTACATTTCTCCACAGTTATGCATAGAAGGAAGGCAGAAATAGAACTTAGGTATCCTGGCCACTGCTTTCTCTCTAATCTCCATGCTCAGATATAGAAACAGGTTCTTATAAGACCAGGAAAGGGCATTCTGGTGCTTTCCAACCACAATATTGGCCCAGGAACTACAGGACTTGTGTTACAGGACAGTAAGAATTAGAAGGTGTGTACTTGGAGCCAGATATACCTGGTTTAAACTTGCATTCTTTTACTCACTAACTATATGGTCTTGGACAAGTTATTAACCACATCTGAATATGGAGATGATAAAATCTTTTGTTGGGGTTTGGAGTGACTAAAAATTCTAACTCTTATGAACATTTGAGTGAGACTTTGGACTGCTGTGCAGACACTAACTGAGCCCATAGCATGGAGAACCATGACCACCTATCACTTATTGAGTACACAGAGTGCAAAAAGCAAGTCATAGAAAAGTCAAAAGCCCAAAGTTCTGAGGCCACTTTTGTGCAAAACTGTAAACACATAAACTCAATACAATGGAAAAACCCAGACCAATAATGGTCAGGCTCTACTCATATCACATATTAGGGCACTCTTCTTCTATGGGGAGAAATCGATGAGAGAAGAAATGACTCAGGCTATTTTCCCACCCTTTCAAGAATTCTGAGAGCAGAAGTCATATTTCATGGACTGAGGCAGAAAAGCAAGAGGAGCTAATAGTAGTTTGCCTTACATTAGGCTTTTCCGGGATGGAATGAGGATTAAATCATATAATCAAGTGTTTTTATTAAAAATCCCTGCATTCTCATAACACAGAAATCCTGAAAAGCAATTTAACTATAGCAAACATAGAACAGTATATCATTGTTCTGGGTTCTGCTGTCATTTGACTCATTTTCACTCAGGAACTATCAATCTACCCTCCTCACATGCTCATTTCATCTTGAAAGTTGAACAGGGGTTAAGGAACAGGGGTTAAGAAATATAGAGAAAGGCTACAAGTTGGCTTCTTTCCAGTTCATTTCTTAGTCTCCTGTGTGGATGCTTATGATAGGGAAGGAAAAAAAAAAAAAAAGAATGCCATTGCTGTACCTCAATCTTAAATCTTATATTAGAAAAGCTTTCAGAGGGAAAAAAGAAAAACTTAAATAAAATCTCTTGCCAAGAAGAATTGCACTGAAGCTTGAAAATGAAACTAATAGTTAGTAATACATTTGGGGTTATAGCAAGAGTCCTGAGACACAAATGCATTCATTTTATCTTCCAGTGTCTCACATTCATCTAAATAGTTGAGGGTGTATATTTGCAAATTTGCATGAAAAAAGAAGTGACATTCTAAAGTACACCCAGAGCGGGATGAGGGTTAGTAAACTAAAACTTTTTTTTCCCCAAGGGATGATGACCTAACATTTCAGTGTTAAAGTGAAAATGAGATAAACATTTAGAGAACAAGGTGCAATTGCATTCCTGAATAACCAAATTAGGTCTTTAAAAATATTTTTGAGACTAACAAATGCCAAAAATCCAAGCTGATTTCAAAAACTAATCAACTTAAGACAATGCAGAGAGCTTTGGTTGAAAACATCAAAAAGTAATAGGATTTGAAATGTAAATACCAGGGATTTGTGTATATTATTTAATTTGTTTGTATTTCAGTGGGAAGGAAAAGTACAGCCTCTAACTTATTTAATATTTGTAAAATATTTGTTTGGCGCCTACCACAGACCAGGTACTCCTGTTATATATTGGGGATGCCACGTCTTGCCTATCTCTCTGTTCGGTTCCTCTCTAGCTAGAGAGGGAGTAGCAGTATGCGGGATTCTGAACTGGCTCATGCATAAAGGAGCCAGATTATACACATAGCCCCAGAAAAAGCCCCCACCCAGAATGTGCAGGCAGTGGCCAACAAGGCAGTAACGAGGCAACAGTGACAAACAGTGGGGGGACATGCTGCACATCCAAGAGGCCCGGACATCATCCGTCTGGGGAAACTATGGCCTCTGGTGTTGATCTAGGCCTCAAATTAAGTTTAATTCTTATGTAGAACAAGTAAAATTTGAAATTTGTAGATAGAAGGAGAAATAATTATTTTCGATGTGGTATATACATACAGTAGAATATTATTCAGCCTTTAAAAGAAGAAAAGTCTGCTATTTGCAACAGCTGGATGAACCTAGAGGACAATATACTAAGTGAAATAATTTAGTCACAGAAGGACACTTCTGCATGATTCCACTTAAATGAGTATCTAAAATAGTCATACTCATAGAAGCAGAGGATAGAAAAGTGGCTGCCAGAGACTGGGGGAGAGGGAAATGGGAGTTATTTAATGAGTATTAACTTTTCAGTTATGCAAGATGAATAAGTTCTAGAGAATTACTGTACAACATAGTATCTATAGTTAACGATATGGTATTGTGTGCTTTAAAATATATTAAGAGCACAGATCTCATGTTGTGTTCTTGTTATACACAGACACACATACATAAGGAAAATTTTAGAGGTGATGGATATGTTTAGTACTTTGATTGAGGTAATGATATCACAGGTGTATGTGTATGTCCAAATTCATCAAGATGTATAATTAAATGTGTGCAAATTTTTACATATCAATTATGTCTATTAAAGCTTTAAAAAGCTTGGGAAAAGTACTTTTTTCCTGGAAAAAAATATGATTATAAGAGGTGGAGAGTTTGTTGGAGTATTTCTAGATTTCCACCTCTCTTTATTTTTTCTGTCTTTTATTTTCTTTTTGTTTTTCTTCTTTCATTTTCTGTAACATAGAATTGAAAAATAGACTTTGTATTTCTTAATAGTAGAGTTTCCTGAATATCATGTATTCCATGTTTCTTGAAGTATTTTTTAAAATTTTTAAAAAGGTAAGTAAAATGTTCTAAATTATCTGTAATTAAAACAAACAGTTGTCACCTATCTAGCATCTGGTTGATTGCATGTATGCACGCACTTGAACGTGTGTGTGTGCGCGCACACGTGTGTGTCTCATAGGAAAGGGTAAAGATTAAAGTTAGGGCAAAGGCCTAGAATAGAAAACACATTCTTCATTTCTGTTTAAGAAGAAAGAAGTAGTTTATGTCTCACCCATCCAGTCTAGCTCTAAATAAACAATGGAAAAATGAAGAAAGAAGATTATAGTAATACTACTGCAGACTGCAGCATCTATTGACACATTACATTAACTCTTTCTTACTAAGAGCTCATTCTGATGTTTTGGTTACTTTTTCTTCAAAAAAGAAAAAAGAATAGAAAAAATTCTCCTTATGAAGCTAGGAGTTAACAGGTTTTCCAAAATATTTATTAAGAATTAATTAGTGGACAAAGTGCATTTAAAGATGATATGACTGGATTCTTGCAAGTTCACTTGCTCTCTCAATATTTAAAAATAAGCATAAGGTTGATTGGAAGGGTATAGACATAGATTATCAGTAAGAGTCTTTTTTTTCTCTAGCAATTGGAAATACTTATCATAAAGCCTTAGTGAAATATAACTTAAGCTGAATTTTAATTAGACTCCAATGTTTTCTTTCTTAGGATAGCATCTGGAGAACAATCTGGCTTCATTTCCTACAATAAGATGCCTTTTGTGGATTATTATTTCAAAATATACCTCAGTCATTAGAATAGCAAAGTTATCGGCAACCAGAGTTGCCTGTGGTCATCAAATGAAGAAATGTTATTTTTAGTAAAATCATCCATATCCACTATTAAGATGAGAAAATGTCTATGTGACATGAATAAAGATTTTCTGATGCATTTTGACAAAACCTTCAATGGTAATTGATATAACTGGCTGTCAGAATCCTGATTTTGGTTTCAAACAGAATGTACCAGATCAGGGGAATAGGACTAGGCATCTATATCCCCCACATGGCTTACCACTTCCCTATCTACAAATGTTCAAGGTTCTGCCATTGCTTTTAGGATAGAGACCAGACTTCTCCTCTGTGTGATCTGGGCTCCAACCAGCTCATTCTCTCACCCCTCTGTTTCTCAAGCTTTTTTTCAACTCCTCCAATGTGCTACATTCTCTTTCTCTCATATCCTGATCTTCAACTAACCTAAATTTTCTGCTTGATATAATCTCTTCTTATTCTTTCTGTCACCTTTTTCCAAGTGTCTGCCTTAACTTTCTGGTATTGGGTTAAGTGTCATTTCCTTCAAGATGTCCTCTTTCAAACTCAAATTTGTGTCAGTTTTTTCCCCAAAATGCTTCTATAGCATCCAACGTTTCTCCTATCACAGCATTTTGCACTTGTTAACTACCCATCTCGTGTGTCTAATGTCCCTACCATAGGCACTCAATGAATATTTTTTCTGAATGAACAAATTTTAGAACATGTGATGAGGTAATGGTTTAGGAAATTAGAAAATGAAAATGAACAGGTAAAGTGTTAAGGAAAACTAAGCAGGTAGACATATTAGTAGTGCCAGCTAAGGGCTACTACAGGTAGGTGTGTCCCTGAGACCACAAAAAACCTACATGAAGGAGTCTGCCTTTGGTTTTCAAGTACTTAGTATGGGGATTACCATTCAGCACCCTGAGTCTTGTCTTTAGGGAGGTTTTCCAACACAAGGAAGAAGTCCAGTCCCAAAGGAATTTGATTGGGTCAAGATACCAAGGTAGAGACCAATTACTGAAATCAAAGTATAGTACAAATGTTGGGGCATCAAGAAAAGGTAAGAACACATCTATTAGGCCTGCAGCTCAAGGTTAGAGTGAGGCCAGAGCAAGGTAGAGAAAGTAGTCTATAGGAATCCTTGGATTTTCTAAAATTCAAGAAAATAATTGGTTCTAGAGACTGGAGGAAAAATGGGCCTGCAGATAGAGGCTAAAGGCCTCTTAATATGATAACCTGAGAGATTTGAGGACCAGGACTAAGGAGATCATTTCATCTGTCAGGTTATTCAATCATTAAGAAGGCGAAACTGACTTGACTAACAAGGCAACATCTAGTGGTTACTTTGCATGGACTATCCATCAGGCAATCCACTTGGAAGCCAGGCAAAGAGGCA
Organism: Pteropus vampyrus; assembly: GCF_000151845.1. Lineage (NCBI taxonomy): Eukaryota > Metazoa > Chordata > Mammalia > Chiroptera > Pteropodidae > Pteropus > Pteropus vampyrus. The sequence continues at coordinate 431,420 of NW_011889146.1, forward strand.
AGGCAAGATTCCCAAGTCTACAGTGTGCAGTGTATTTATTTTTCCCTCAGATGGTTGTCTACTTTCCCCAGGATCAAGGTGTTTGTAAAGAACTTTTGTTCTTCTTGGGCCTATATGTTGGCGTTCTTGCCAAATAACATTCTTTAAGATATATTCCATGTCTTTTTCCACCTGAGTCATCAGATTGTTAGAGGAACTACTCTATGGTCTAAGACTTTCAGTGGAGAAATTGTTCATGGTACTTCACTAGATGCCAGTCTAGTGTCTATCATTTCTGCCAAGCCTCCAAATCAGGCTCAGTAACAAAGCTCCCTGGGCAAGCCAGAAAGGAATCATTTTAACTCAGACCAACTAGAAAAAAATCTCAACCTTAAGACAAAATAGGCCATACAACTAAAATTGCTGTCAAACATGTAATAGAATTAGGGACGCGATAACCCTGTAGAGAGTTTTGTCTGGAAATCAACACTTTCCAGTTTTGGACTTAAGCTCTAGAATTGGATCCAGCTCAAACTTCACAAACTTTTCCTTAATGTTGACATATTTTCCTTTCATCATAAAAAAAGGAGGGGACTCTACAGCAGTGAAGGCCAGTGCATTCATGAAACTAGGGCAATAAAAGAGTTACTTGCTTTAAGAATTTCCAAAAAGATGTTCAATAATTTGAATGTACATCACAGGTTTTATATGTTAAATGTTGATGTTCTGCCTCTTTACCAGCAGCTGTGAGAAGAGGTAGATTTTTTTTTTTGAGAAAAACAGGGAAAGGCCATATAGAACAAGGGGTCGGTGATTTTGTGTGTGTGTGTGTGTGTGTGTGTGTGTGTGTGTGTGTGTGTGTGTTTGTTTTGCTTGCTAACAACCTTCATCATTCAGTTGAGGCCTGTTCAAATATCTCCCTATTCCACCCAATCCTCAAGAAATCCTAAGAAATGGGTATTAGTGCTCTTATCTTTGGATAGATAGAGGAAGCTGAGTTATAGAGACATTAGGCAACTTTCCCAAAGTTACACAGCTAACCAGTGGGGATTCTGATTCCAGAGTCCTTTAGCCACAGAGAAACATAGCTGTCACAATTTTGCCTCATCTCAGAATCATTATCTCATCCCTCTGTTGCCAGAGGAGAGAAAAATATTTTCTGAATAGATGGCACTTCAGAAAACTAATTCCAGTTGTTCCACTGAATCTTCCTGCTACTCTGAAGGCATGTAAGGGCAAATGCACGGGGCAGAGGTAAAGCAAATGAAAATCTGGTGGTGATCTCGAAGCATTTTCAAGGCAACCAGAGCTCAATTAACAGGCTCATCAAACACAGAGAAGCTGAGCTGGGGGAAGGTGGGGGTGGGGGTGGGGGGCCTGCCAGCCAGGGAGGGCTTTTGCTTTTTCACCTTCTTCATCTTTTCACTGTCACAAACCCCCTGGCAGGCAGTCATTTCCCACTCCAGTGTCCTCCCACTCGTCACAAGGTCTCCATCCGCCTGACCATAATGAGCGATTTGCTCTAATCCGTGAATAGAAATTGCAATTTAATTCACTTTAGTGGCATTTCAAGAAGGGAGATGCTTAAACAAGCTATTTGGTGTCCTCTACATTCCTTTTGAAGGTTAATCACTACCCAGTATGCATACTTGAGCTCCAAACTACGTTCTTGAGAAAATGGAATAATTAAACCACAAGTGGCAATTATATGTATTTTAGTAGGCTTCTTGCTATAGCGACATTATTAAGTAATATCTTTCTAAGTTTTCAACCAGCTTTCAAATTTCTATATCCAAATGTGTGTTCTATATTAATTTCCATTAATTTTGTTCAGTATTGAAAATGGAAAGAGGTCATCATCATTTGACTGAAATTTGAAGTTGATATTTTTTACTACAGCTTATTCTCCCCAGAAAACTCTTGCTTTAGAAATTTGTCTCCACTTGAATATATTCTAACCATATAAACACTGCTTTATTAGAAATACTTCTGAATTTATTTTAGAAATACGGCGCTGGTACATCCATGTAGAGTGAATGCTTCACAGGCACTTAAATTCTGTATTTAAAGAATATTTATTGACATGGAAAATGTTCATAACGATATAGGTGGGAAAATATGCAAACTGTATGCAGAATATGAGCATCATTTTCATAACTTAATTCTATATGTGTACAGATATACACACAGGATAAATGATTAGAAAAAATATGCCAAATATCTCTGCATGGTGGCTTTTAGATAGTTTTAATTTCTTTCTTTGCAATAACTTTCATGTATTTTCTGCTTTTTGTAATGGATACATATTACTTTTATACTTTATTATTCTTATTAATATTTTATGGAATAAAGAAGTCTCTTATTTAATGCTCAAACTCTACAGTTAGAGCTAAATTATCCTTAAATATCTTACCGATTCAGTCCCCTCCCCAGAAATTAACACTGCTACTAATTTTGATGAACAGCAGGGTTTATCAACAATGGTACTATGGACGTTTGGAGGAGGATAACTCTTTTGAGGGGTGAGAGGTATGCTGTTCTGGGCTACAGTTTGCAGCATCCTTAGTCTCTATCCATTAGATGCCAGGAGTGCCCACCTCTTGGTTGTAACAACCAAAAATGTCTCCAGACATTGTCAAATATTCTCTAGGGGATAAAAATTACACCCCTACCCTAGGTTGAGAACACTGGTGTCTAGCTACTAGGCCTTTTTTCTGCATTAGCACACATATACACTCCTATAGAAATAAATCATTAAAAAGTAAATGGTATTATTCTGTATATATCTGTAACTTGCTTTTTAAATTCAATGTTATGTCTTAGTGATATTTATAAGTTAATCCATGTACATCTCATCTATTACATTAATAATTAAAAAAAGGAATGCAATAGAAACTTATAAAGAAGAAATGTATGCAATCATAATCAAGACAAAGACTTTCAGAAAACCATCACTCTATATAAATACAGTGCAGAAGGTGACTCTGGGGCATGTCTAACTCTCTGGTGAAAAGAAGAGCCCCCTGAAAGCCACTGTGACTGAGATGAAATTAAAAGAAATAATAAAATTATAGGATGCCCCATCTATGTAGGAAAAAAAAAATGTGACCCTTGCATTCGGGGCAGCACTGTGCCAGTCCCCAGAACAAAGCTAGTCAAAGGCTCCCCAGCATTAATGTCTTCTCACGGTTACTGCAATCCAACAGCAGCCAATTCCTTCGTCCACTTTTCTTTAGTTAAACCGACCACTACAAACCTCCTTTCTTAATAAATATGGAGATTCCAGAACCCACATTAAGGCAAGATTTAAACTTTGAGTTCAGAATCAAAATTTAAGAACAGGATTTAGGTTCATTCCTCTCCCCGAGTGTAACAGTTAACTTCATCAAGAAAGAGCGCTGACAGCTGTCCAGAAGCTCCCAACCCCTGTGTCTCTCTCTTGCTCCAACTCCAATCTTTCCAGAGGTGATGACTACCCAACTTTTTGATAGACATATTCCTGCTTTTCTTTATAGTTTACTATGTATGTATGCATCTCTAACTAATTTGCCTATTTTGAACCTTGCTTAAAAAAATCATACTGTGTATTCTTTCTCATCTAGCTCCTTTCATTCATCATCACACTTGTGAGAATTGTCTATAATGTTGACCACTTTTGTGATTTGATATTATTTACCAACCTATTTTTGTAGGTGTATTTGTTTTTGCAAATCTACAAAATTTATTTATAGGTTCTATATTTGGATCCTTCCCATCTTAATTATTACAATTCTGCAATATATATCTTTTCAGTTCATGGGTCTTGAGCATATATGCATAAGTTCATGGGTCTTGAGCATATATGCATAAGTTCATGGGTCTTGAGCATATATGCATTCAGTTCATGGGTCTTGAGCATATATGCATAAGTTTCTCTAGGGTGTGTACCTAGGAGTGGATTAACCATGTCAAAGGATCTGTGTGTGATTTAAACTCTTGAAAGCACTAAAGAAAAGTTACCATCACTCCACATCCTCACCAACTCTTGGATGTCCAAAGCCATTAAAATGTTGATATGGCTCTGGCCTTTTAATAATATACAATGGAGATGGATCTTTGGAAACATGGCAGAGTGAGAGACATCCCCAGATCTCTCCCCTTGAAACAACAATAAGCTGAACATATAAAACTCAACAAAAAACAGCCAAACTGCACACCAGCATGTCTGAATGTGCGATCTGCACATAAGAGCTATCACAGGTCAGAACCCCAGGTGTTGGGCGATGGAATGGGAGTAATAAAGAAACTGCCTCTCCCAGCCACCAGAGCTCCCTGTAGGAGGAGGGG
>NW_011889146.1:435774-438174 GCF_000151845.1 Pteropus vampyrus
TCCAGAAGCTCCCAACCCCTGTGTCTCTCTCTTGCTCCAACTCCAATCTTTCCAGAGGTGATGACTACCCAACTTTTTGATAGACATATTCCTGCTTTTCTTTATAGTTTACTATGTATGTATGCATCTCTAACTAATTTGCCTATTTTGAACCTTGCTTAAAAAAATCATACTGTGTATTCTTTCTCATCTAGCTCCTTTCATTCATCATCACACTTGTGAGAATTGTCTATAATGTTGACCACTTTTGTGATTTGATATTATTTACCAACCTATTTTTGTAGGTGTATTTGTTTTTGCAAATCTACAAAATTTATTTATAGGTTCTATATTTGGATCCTTCCCATCTTAATTATTACAATTCTGCAATATATATCTTTTCAGTTCATGGGTCTTGAGCATATATGCATAAGTTCATGGGTCTTGAGCATATATGCATAAGTTCATGGGTCTTGAGCATATATGCATTCAGTTCATGGGTCTTGAGCATATATGCATAAGTTTCTCTAGGGTGTGTACCTAGGAGTGGATTAACCATGTCAAAGGATCTGTGTGTGATTTAAACTCTTGAAAGCACTAAAGAAAAGTTACCATCACTCCACATCCTCACCAACTCTTGGATGTCCAAAGCCATTAAAATGTTGATATGGCTCTGGCCTTTTAATAATATACAATGGAGATGGATCTTTGGAAACATGGCAGAGTGAGAGACATCCCCAGATCTCTCCCCTTGAAACAACAATAAGCTGAACATATAAAACTCAACAAAAAACAGCCAAACTGCACACCAGCATGTCTGAATGTGGGATCTGCACATAAGAGCTATCACAGGTCAGAACCCCAGGTGTTGGGCGATGGAATGGGAGTAATAAAGAAACTGCCTCTCCCAGCCACCAGAGCTCCCTGTAGGAGGAGGGGAGGGGAGAAGAAGCAGTGAGTCCCTGCAGCAAGTTCCTGCGGCAAGTTCACCGAACAGCCCTGCCTGGGAAAGCTGCAGGGCTCAGTCATCGGGGCAGAAAGCAGAGAGTGGGATGAGCCTGCAATGGAACAACAGTTGAATTTTGCCGGCCACAGTTGCAAAACCAAGGCTGAGTTGCAGGCTCCAAACCCCAACCCAGAGGGCCCGTCCCCCCATACCCTTCAAGACTGATCACCGCAGAGCCCCAGGGAATCTGAGCAAACGCTGCCAAGACTGCCGCTGACACTGACAGGGACTGAAACTGACGGAAGCAAGCGTGATTAAATATTTACAAGAAAATTTAAAAAGCATTATTAAGACTTTATATAAAGCAGAGATCCAAGAGGCTTAGATGCCACCTACTGGAAATCAAAAGAAAAGCACCTTCTTTGCAACAGGCTAAATAGAGACCTTTAAATAATAAATCTCTTTTCTGGAAAAACAGCAGAATACACTTCCATTAATGACCAGGTGGAGAAATAGTCCATTAAACACCATGAACAACCAAGGTAACAAGACATTTCAGAAAGAAAGAGAAAATTCTCCAGAAAATAAGCTTACAGACATAGAAATATGCAACTTAAATGACAGAGAATTCAGGATGGTACTTCTGAAAAATTCAATGAGATCCAAAACAAACCATATCAACCATTTCAGGAATTGAAAAACAACTAGATGAGCAGAGCAAGGAGATTGAAACCCTCAAAAAGAACCAAATAGAATTTCTGGAGATGAAGAACACACTGCAAGAGTTGAAAAATGAAATAGCAAATTTGGGAAATAGAGTCAACCAAATGGAGGAAAGGATCAGTAATATCGAAGACAGAAATCTAGAAATAAATCAGAAGGAAGAAGAGAGAAGCTGAAGAATGAAAAATAATGAAAGAGAAATTCAAGAACTAGCTGATACCATCAGGAGAGGAAACATAAGAATAATGGGCATTATCAAAGGTGAGGAAAAGGAACAGGGATTAGAAAGCATTTTTAGACAAATAGTTGATGAGAATTTCCCAAATCTAAATAACAAATGATCTGGAGCTTAGAATTCAAAAAGTCAACAGAACACCCAATTACCTCAACCCAAAAAGGCCTTCACCAAGACACATTGTATTAAATTATCAAAAATCAATGACAAAGACAGAATTCTCAAGGCAGAATTCTCAAGGAAGGAAAAAATGGTAACATATAAAGGTAAACCCATTAGATTATCATCAGACTTCTCATCGCAAACCTTACAAGCCGGAAAGAAATGAAATCAAATATTTAAACTATTAAGTGAAAGGAACTACCAGCCTAGAATAATGTACCTAGCTAAGCTCTCCTTTAGATATAAAGGAGAAATTAAGACTTGTACAGACATATGGAAATTGAGGGAATTCTCCACCACAAGGCCTGCACTACAGGAAATACTGAAAGGGATCAATTCATCTAAAACAAAATGA
>NW_011889146.1:439456-442642 GCF_000151845.1 Pteropus vampyrus
ATATAAAGGAGAAATTAAGACTTGTACAGACATATGGAAATTGAGGGAATTCTCCACCACAAGGCCTGCACTACAGGAAATACTGAAAGGGATCAATTCATCTAAAACAAAATGACAAAAAAAAAAAAACATAATTAGGAGTAAAGCGACTATCAGGCAAATAGAAGCAGAGTGGAACCCATACTAAGAACAGGTCATTATAAGCTTAAATAATAAGAGAATTGTTATAACAATATACTAATGAACTTTCAGTATACATAAAAACAAATTGAGATAAAATGACTGAAAAGGGGAGAATTCAAAGACCCAAATTCACAAAGGGAAGTGGAGATAAGGCACGTGCAGAAGAAAATGGACAACTGTATATATATAACTATCCTCTATATATTTGTAATGGTAACCACATGCCAAAGTTTCAGAACCATTGTATATAACATAAAACAAAAAGGACCAGAGGGAAAACACACAAAAGCCAACCAAAATAAAGAAAACAGAAACACATGGACAAGGAAGCAATGGAAACACCGAGCTACCAGAAAGCAAAAGATAAAATTGCAAAAGAAGACCTCATATTTCAATAATCACCCTAAATGTAAATGGATCGAACTCACCAATAAAAAGGCACAGAGTTGCAGATTGGATCAAAAAAAACAAAACCCAACCATATGCTGCCTCCAGGAGACACATCTCAGTTCCAAAGATGAATAAATATGGACTCAAAGTGAAAGGGTGGAAAATGATATTTCAAGCAAATGGCATTCAGAGAAAAGCAGAAGTAGCAGTGCTAATATCAGATAAAATAGACTTCAAAATCAAAAAGATAAAGAAAGATACTGAGAGACATTTCATAATGATAAAGGGAATCGCACACCAAGAAGACATAACACTTATTAATATCTATGCTCCCAATCAGGGAGCCAAGAAATATGTAAAGCAATTACTAACAGAACTAAAGGGAGAAACACACTAAAACACTATCGTAGTAGCGGAACTAAATACCCCACTGTTGGATATGGACAGATCATCCAAACAGAAAATCAGTAAAGAAATAACATCCTTAAATGACACATTAGACCAAATGGACATCATTTACAGTTATAGAGCCTTTCATCCCAAAAGAGCTGCCTATACATTCTTCTCTAGTGCACATGGAATATTCTCAAGAATCTACCACATACTGGGACACAGAGATAGCCTCAACAAATATAAGAGGGTTAAAATCATACCAACCGTATTCTCTAATCATAATGCTTTGAAACTAGAGATCAACTGCAAAAAGAAATCAGGAAGAAACACAAATACATGGAGACTAAACAACATGCTACTGAAGAATAACTGGGTCAGAGAAGATTAAAAAGAGAGATCAAGAGATACATAGAAAAGAATGATAATGATAGTACAACAATCAAAACTTTTGGGACACGGCAAAAGCGATCATAAGAGGAAAGTTCATATCGTTACAGGCCTAGCTCCAAAAACAAGAAAGAGTCCAAATAAACAACCTAACGCTTCATCTTAAAAAACTAGAAAGGGAAGAACAAATGAAGCCTAAAGTCAGCAGAAGGAAAGAAATAATCAAAATTAGAGCAGAAATAAATGAAATTAAAAACGAACAAACAAAAATGATAGAAAAAAATGCAACAAAGAGCTGGTTCTTTGAGAAGGTTAATAAAATTGACAAACTCCTGGCTAGAGTCACTAAAGAAAAAAGAGAAAGAATACAAATAAACAAAATCAGAGACGAAAGAGAGGAAGTTACAACTGACATTGTAGAAGTACAAAGGATCATACAAGAATACTATGCAAAAGTATATAACACCAAATTTAATAACCTAGGAGAAATGGACTAGTACTTAGAAAACACAACCTTCCTAGACTGAATCAAGAAGAACTAGAAAAACTAAATAAACCAATCAGCAGTATGGAAATTGAAACAATCATAAAAACCTACCAAAAAGTAAAAGCCCAGGACCAGATGGCTTCACCAGTGAATTCTACCAAACATTCGAAGAAGATTTAATACCTATTCTCCTCAAACTCTTCCAAAAAATTGAAGAGGAGGCAATCCTTCCCAACTCATTTTATGAGGCCAATATTACTCTGATACCAAAACCTGGTAAGATAACACACAATAAAGGAAACTATAGACCAATATCTCTCATGAACACAGATGCAAAAATCCTAAAGAAGATACTAGCGAACCAAATACAGCAACTTATTAAAAAGATTATACACCACGAGCAAGCGAGCTTCATCCCAGAGGCTCAGGGATGGTTCGACATATGCAAATTGATTCATGTGATACACCACATAAACAAATTAGAACATAAGAATCATATGATCACATCAATAGATGAAGAAGAAGCCTTCAACAAGATACAGCATCCATTTATGATCAAAACACTTAACAAAATCGGCATAGAAGGGAAGTACCTTAACATAATAAAGCCTGTCTATGACAAGCCCTCAGCCAACATTATACTTAATGGTGAAAAACTAAAAACCTTCCCTCTAAGATCAGGAACAAGGCAAGTCTGTCCGCTATCACCACTCTTATTCAATATAACATTGGAGGCCCTAGTGAGTACAATCAGACAAAAGAAAGATATAAAAGGCATTCGAATAGAAAATGAAGAAGTCAAACTGTCACTATTTGCAGATGACATGATTCTCTATACAGAAAATCCTTAAGGCTCCACAAGAACAATACTAGAAACAATAAGCAAATACAGTCAAGTCTCTGGATACAAAATCAACATTCAATAATCCATAGCTTTCCTATATTGTAATAATGAGATATCAGAAAAAGAAATGGAAAAAATAATTCCTTTTGCAATTGCAACAAAAAGGAATAAATTTAATGAAACGAGTGAAGGACCTATATAATGAAAACTATAAGACCCTATTAAAATAAATCAAACAAGATACAAAGAAATGAAAAGATATTCCGTGTTCTTGGATAGGAAGAATCAACATAGTTAAAATGACCATATTATCTAAAGCATTATACAAATTTAATTCAACCCCCATTAAAATCTCATCAGCATTTTTTAAAGAAATAGAACAAAAAATCATCATATTTGTATGGAAGCACAGAAGATCCCGAATTGCCAAAGCCATCCTGAGAAAAAAGAATGAGTCTGGAGGCATCATGCCGCCCAACTTCAAATTATACTACAAAGCAAC
>NW_011889146.1:443532-468706 GCF_000151845.1 Pteropus vampyrus
TGGCCAGGACATGGAAGCAACTGAAGTGTCCTACAATAGATGATTGGTTAAAGAAGCTGTGGTACATATATACAATGGAATAATACTCAGCCATAAGAAGAGATGAAATACTGCCATTTGTGACAACATGGATGGACCTTGAGATAATCATGCTAAGCAAAATAAACCAGACAGAAAACGTTGAAATCCCATGATATCACTTATATGTGGGATATAAACCTAAAGGCAACAAATGAACAGGACAAACAAACAGAGACTCATAGACATGGACTATAGACTAGTGGTTACCAAAATTCTATAGACTAATGGTTACTAGTGGGGTGGGGGTGGTGGGGGAAGGTAGATGGGGTAAAGGGAGTCAAATATAGGGTTTAGGGGGAAAGTAAAGTGAGTAAAGGAGATCAAATATATGGTAGCTGAAGGAAACTGGACTTTGGGTGATAAACACACAATAGAATATACAGATGGCAAATGATAATGTACACCTGAAAATTATATAATTGTATTAACCAATGTTACCCAGTGAACTTAATTTAAAATAATAATAATAATAAATAATATACGATGGAATATAAACACTCTTGAATAAGACAGATGTCATGTAGGCCTCTGTCTTAGTTTGGGCTACTATAACAAAATACCATATCCTGGTATCTTATAAACAACAGACATTTATTTCTCACAGTTCTGGAGGCTGAAAAGTCCAAGATTAAGGTGTTGGAAGATTTAGTGTCTGGTAAAAACCTGTTTCTTAGTTAATAGACAGCTGTTTTCTTGCTGTGTCCTTACATAATGGAAGGGGTGAGGGAGCTCTCTGGGGCCTCTTTTATAAAGGCACCAATCTCATTCATGAGGACTCCACCTTTATGACCTAGTCACCTCCCAAAGGCTTCACTTTCCAATGTCATCATATTGGGGGTTAGGATTTCAGCATATGAATTTTGAGAGTACACAAACATTCAATCCATAACAGCCTCTGAATGGAATGAACACTAGATGAAATTATCTGAATGAGCGCCTCATCTTTGGGAGAGGTGAGACGAGTGCCCTATGAATCTTTCCATCTTCCTCTTGACAGAAATCCGTGGGAGGAGATGAGAATGGAGCTACCAATGGCAACATCTGGAGAGTGCTATAAATGCCCAGTCACTAACCCCAGACGTTAGCTATAAAGCATACTCTGAATACTTAAATTATTATCAAATCCAACTGATAAAAACAAACAGACACAGGAATCTAGTTATAAGCTCAAACATTGGGCCATAATGGAACTCTTCCAATTTCCTCTCTGCCCATATCTGCTTCTTCAACAGTATTCCCCCTCTCAGTAAGTGACATCTTCATCCACCCTATGGTCTCAATCAGAAAAAAATCTTTCTACAGAATTCTCCCCATCCCCGACCACCCACAGTCAATCACTTTTTCTCAAATAAGTCCACTTCTCTCTATTCCCATCTCCAATACCTTAATACTTCAGTCCAGGCCACTTTCATTGCTTGCCTTCATACTGCAACAGGCTCCTAACTGCTCTCCCTACATCCACTATATTTCAAGCTTCAAAGTCAGGTAATCTGTTCTGTTTCACTCCATTAAACTAGCACAGCACCTGACACATAGTACTGTATTTGATTTTTAAAAAATGAATGAATTTATTCTTGTTTCTCTCCAGACTATTCACCAGGGTGATCTCAAAAGCTAATCTAATTGTATTGCTGCACCTTTAAACCTTTGATCGTTCCTCATTGCTTCATTACTTTTAGGATAAAATTCTAAGTTATTTGGTGTAGCTTTCAAGACTCTGAGTGATCGATCTTCCCCTGGCTTTACACTCAAGCTTTATCTTTTACAATTTCTACTCTTGGACCTTGTGCTCCAGTAATTCTGAACTCCCATCGGACCCCAGTACAGTCTTTTCCATCTCTTGTCTTTGGGACTTTGCACATACCATTCTCTTTCCCTGAAACACTTCCATAAAGGCTGTTTTCCTCATAGGAGTCATAAAGATTGTTTACAAATATTCTGGCTCTTTTTCCATCCAGGCACAGCATGGTTGTATTTCCTTGCCCTCTTATAATTCGGGTGCCCATGTCAATCCTTTTGGCTCGTGACACTTAAGCAGAGGTGACTTGCAACACTTCCAGGCTAGTGATTACAGAGTTGGTGTATAGTCATTGTATCCGCTTTGCTTCTATCTCAGCGAACCTGAAAGTCAGCTTAGAATCTCACTTCAGTTGGGCCTCTGGATCTGATCCACAATAAACAAGTACAATGAGTGGGAAAGAAATCTTTGATCTTTTCAAGCCACTGAGATTTTGGAATGTTTGCTACTTCAGCAGAACCAGAATTATTCTGACTGACAACTCCCATACTCCGTAACCACGTCTCTCTAGCACACACGCACAGAAATGTGTTCTTCAGATTTCAGCTTTGATAGTTCTCCTTGATCCATCAGATTGGAGTCAGCAATTTATGAAGACTCAAAATATTACAAGAATTGAATACAAGAAAAGAATAGAACACACTGGGTATTTTGTGTGTGTGTATGTGTGTGGAGAGCGGGGAGCATTCTAGAGATGTCTTAAGAAGACTCAGTGATGGGAGCAGATCATTTACATGTTCTTAACACTGATAGTCATTAAAGACTTGGGGAGAAGAACACACTAGGCCCCAGATCTACTGTCTCTTTAAGAAGAAATGGAGACTGATTTTAAAAAGAACTGGCCTGATCGAGAAACCAGGGATTTTTGTTATTTATGCCATACAATAAATACTGGCCTTGAACAAGTCATTTCTGATTCAAACTGTAGTTTTCTCAACCTTAAGTTGGAGTTTCCAGACTCATCTACGTGAATACTTTAAGCTCTGTATCTGTTGGGTGAGGAGTGTTGTTTCCATGGCTGTTCTCTCTCTTTTCTTCTCTCTCCTCTCCTCATTCCCTCCCTCTATTCCTCCCTCCTTCTCTCCCTCCTTCCCACTTCCTTCTCTTTCTCTCTCCCCACCCCACCCCCTCTCTCTCCTCTAGAGGAACCCAGGATTCAAATGTCTTTGCCCATAGGTATGTCTGGCCATCAGAAATGCTCTCTGATAAATATAAGAGATGACTTTCCTTCTCAGTACTACCAATTCTGCTCCTGAACATGTGTCCATATGCATGTGCATTACTTGCAAGTAAAAATAATCATTGACTCTTACCTATGACTCTTACCATTGACTCTTAAATTTGCTTTATAAAATAACCTTCTACTCCAGAAATGACACACATAGAGAGTCTGTTACCTTTTTATTTTATTTTATTTTATTTTATTTTAATTTTACTTAATTTTAATTTTATTTTTGGCAGCTTACTAAAGTGCATGTAGCTAGTTCCTGAACTGGCCTAGATATGTGTCATGGCTGGTATCACAGTGGGGTGGCCTCCTGGAGCCTTATTTAATGTGTGGATTGGATAGCCTCTGAGAAAATCCATCAGGCAAGATAGGAAGGATTTCAACTATGATTATTCTTTTGGCCAATCTCTCCCTCTCCCATTCTCTCTATATTTCTACTTCCCCTGCCTCCTTCTCTCTCCTCTCTCACCCTCTCTCATGCGTACTCTCACCTTCTTTTCTTCTCTCATTAGCTTCTATTTTTGGTGAGTATCAAATATGACTTAGGAGTGTTTACTTTGTTGGCAAGTGGGAAAGAGATCTAGTATCATCATCACCATCATCTCTTCCTTTCTGGTTTGTTTTAAATATAAAAATAAAACAGATCATACTTGAAACCATGACAATATTTTTTTTAAAGAAAGAATCTCGTAAGCTTCCACACAGTTTTGGAGAAAAGAGAGGCTGTTGGCTTCCTCACGTGGGGTGATGAGCCTTTTAAAGAGGCTGGGATGGGGATGGCATTTAGAGAAACCACCACACCATTCTTCCCTGAGTTTCCCTTTCGCAAGCCTCTGTTCCCACAAGCCACTCTGGCCCCGCTTTCTATTCCTTTTCACTGCTCTCTTTACCTATATTTCACTCCTAGAAGTCTTAGTTTTTCCCCAGCTGCAGGGCTTTTTGATAAAGATGAAAATTACTGAGAGCTCTTTAGAACTGGTTGGTGTAAGAAAAATATACATTAATCACAAACACCTTAGGTAATAGTTCAAATTGCAGTTGAAACATTATTGGGGGTATTTAGGAGAACTGAGAACACTTTTCAACATACAATGGTATGTTGAAAGGAAAAAAAAGGAGTTTAAATTGTTTTCCTCATTTTACTCAATCTGCTAGCTCAAAGCCAATAAATAACACACAACTATGAAAGTCGATTTGATAAAGCTGGTATCATTTTAAGGTTGCTTCCTCCTGGAGCTATTATTTTGTAGCATATTCCTTTTCAAAGTAAACTTAGGGGTTGTTTGTGTATATTCAAGTATATCCAACGTGGGAGACTAAAACAAGTATTTGTCTCAAGTCTGTGAGCTAAAAGAATCTTAGTATGTCTGCATTTTGAACTCTAATTTTTTCCACAACATTGCTTTCCTTTGGGCCCTTCAGATAGTTTCTTAATGACTTGGATGGAACAACAAGGATTAGATAGTATTAAGAACGCAGGATAATAGGGTAACAATTTATTATTGTACACAGTTCACTTCTCTCCAGGATGATTTTTAAATCCTATTCAGAAATTTATCATAACAGCAGAAACCATTTCATGAGAAGTTTTCATAATCTAATTCATTTTTTTCCAAGGTAAGAATAAATGCTTAAAAAGAAATATAAACAGTTGCACCAATGTCAATTGTGCCTATGTTATGATGAATATACAAAAATTAGCAAATTAAAACAAAGTAATGTTGCCATTTCTGTTACTTCCATAATAAAATGAAACTATTCACAGCTAACATTTATTAAAAAGTTACTCTATGTCAAGTCTGATGCTCAAGTTTTTATATTCATTATCTAACTTAACATTCAACCAACTTCTATGATAAGAAGTTATGAACTCCATTTTACAAATGCAGCAATGAATATTCACTAAGTTTAAGGAGCATACATGTCCCTCAGCCTTTATATGGTAGAGCCAATATTTGAATTCGTGACTGTCCACCTCTAAGCCCATGCCTACTCTCAGCGTAAAGATTAAGCTCAAGAATTCTGGAATCAGTGTTTGGGTTTTAATTCCAGATGTACATTTTCTAGCTCAAGGTCTAGAAAGGTCATTACCTTTTTTGTTGTTGTCCCTTTGTTCCCTGCAGCCCACCCAAGATCTTTTTTGTTTTATTTTATGTTTTACTTTTCTTCCTCAGTAGAGCAAAATAATGGTAATTAAAAAATAAGCCTTAGTTAAGGAGAGGGGTATTAAATGAAAGCCAAATCATAGCAGATGGATTAGTAGCAGGCTTCCCCAACAATATTTTGCTATTCTCTATAATGAAGACAGCCACTGGGAGAATTAACTTGATTGAACCACGCTGATGCCATCTGTCATCTCTGTGTTGTGCTGTTAATGGGTTACCTAGCCATGACCATCAGCAGTCCTGGAGGCGATAGTTCCTTCCTATGTCAAGGGCTTTGATGGTATTGTCAATGCTCCGAGAAGAAGGGAAAGGGAGAAGGATCAAGAGAGTCTGAAGAAAAAGTGAACAGATAGGGAACTAAGGTTGATTGAGAAACTATTTGATTTGATTCTAATGATAACATCAGTCTTTCTATCCCCACATCCTCCCTTACTCTTTCAACTCCTTCCTCCCCAATTCCTTCTCCCTCTTCTCCTCTCCTTCCCCTCTTTTCACTGTCTCTTTCTCCTTTCCTTCCTTCCTTCCTTCCTTCCTTCCTTCCTTCCTTCCTTCCTTCCTTCCTTCCTTCCTTCCTTCCTTTTTTTCTTCCTTCCTTCCTTCCTTCCTTCCTTCCTTCCTTCCTTCCTTCCTTCCTTCCTTCCTTTTTTTCTTCCTTTGTATTGTTTGAGCTCCTGCTTTTATTTATGCTCATTTTAGTACTGAGGAAACTGAGTCTGAAAAGGTCAATAACCTGCTTAAGGTCACATGGTGTGTTTGTGATGGAGATTTGTACCAAGTTCACTTTGGTTCATAAGCTCTTACTTTTTTTTTTTTTTGCTATACTCTGCCTAAAAGAGAAGCTAGGGGCCATGTGAGAGCAGGGGATGGTATCTGTTTAGGAAGACAGTGTAGAAGGAGAAGTGCCTGTAATAATAGCTGGCGGTACACCCAGTGTCTTGGATGATAGTTGCCTATTCTAGAACTTTGCTTATTCTTGCCTTCTACTTCAAGAAAAGAATGTGTTGACTACTACCTGGGCTACTGCCTACGTTGTTTTCTTGTCTTCTAGACAAGAAAAATCTCAGCCATATCTTTCCCAGGCTTTGACATTTGCATTTTCAGACAGTAATAAACAATGCTGTCTCTTCAATGGTTGGATTTCCCCCATCCTT
Source organism: Pteropus vampyrus (assembly GCF_000151845.1). Classification (NCBI taxonomy): domain Eukaryota; kingdom Metazoa; phylum Chordata; class Mammalia; order Chiroptera; family Pteropodidae; genus Pteropus; species Pteropus vampyrus. The sequence goes on from NW_011889146.1 coordinate 449,956, forward strand.
GCTAAACTGCACAGTTGGCTGCATTTCGCTGGATTTGCAAATTTTGAAGATGGGAGCAACTTCCTTAGGGACTGATTATATTTTTCAAAAATCTGCATTTTTGTATTATTAACTCTCAAGGAGAAAAAAATAATAGACTTCCTTTCACTAACTGAATATTGCTCTGGGCTTGGTAGGTAAAATTAGGCTGTGAGAATAAAAAAGTCCTTCAAGCATTTCTGTTATACCTTTTGGACAAGAAGGTATACAAGTTTGAGTTAAAATGTATAAAGTACAAGATTCTATATTATACAGGGGAGGGTTTTTAAATGCCCTATGCTTGTCTTGCCTTCCCTTAAAATACATTCACCTTGTCATTTTTCCTGAGGAAAACAAAAGTACTTGTCAAATGCCAGCAAGTCTACCATGCCTCAGTGCTAGTTACCTCTGCCTAGTAATGATTGCAACTATTTTGCACAGATGATGTTTATGTGTTTGTTTAAAATGCTAAATATTTTTATAATTTGTTAAATAAAACATTAACAAACAGCTTATGGATATATCTACAAGAAGACCAAATGAGATAATTAATGATAATCAATGATAGATGTATAAAGTAAGATTTCGAGTATATGAGATGATTTGTCAAATAAACACAGGCGATGGAAGGAACTGTTGGGATGGAATGTTAGCTTCCCTCTTAGTATTCAAAGACATTAACAGCCCTCTTGAACATTGAAGGAGGAAGCACATTTTACTTACGGCCAAGAAAAAGAACATTTATGAAGCAATTTCTCCTGATTGATGATTTGAAACAGTGAGGTGCTTCTGATTAAAAAAAAAAAAAAAATCCAGCCAATTTGTCAGGACAATGTTGGAAGGAACAGAGTTTCTCATTTGATTTCATTGACTCAACACATCCTGGGAATAACAAATACCCTGCTTTTCCCTAAACAACGAGAAGGCAGATGCATGCAGAATGGCTGCTTAATAAAAGCACTGTCATTTTTTTTTTAAAAAAATGTCTGCTCACATTTCCTTGGGCATTTCAGAGTGGGAATAAACCAAGCACAACAACATTTGTTTCTGCAGTACAGCTACAATGCCATAAACAACCAAGGTAGAAGTAAATATTTTTCTGCTTTTCAACAGGAACACATTTCTGTTTAGCTCCCTGTTTACAAATATACTGTTCCTGAATTGGGTTTCTTAGGGACATCTTTGCCTTTTTCTCTTAATCAGAAAGGAAGAGACCAATAATGATTCCAGCAAGTCTAAGCACTACAGCACTAACCCTGCTGGAGAAGCTGCTGATTGCTTGACTTATATAAACTAAGTGGCCATGAATATTCATCTCATTCTGTTTTTTCCCCAGTGTTTGAATAAGTGCTTCACTTTACTAGAGCTATTTATGATATCTTGTAGGATTCCCAAGCAATCTATTAAAGAAGGAAAGTTAGGTTCAGTGTGGAAGAAATATAGATAGGCTTGAGGGAGAGTGTTAGCATTTCTCAACCCTGGAAGCAACTTAGACTCTACAAGGAAGATTTTCAAACATACTTTACATAAATTAAGTCAGCATCTTTGGAGGTGGGGTCATTATACCATACTTCTTTGGAACTCCCTAGATGAGTTTAATGCACAACCAGGATGAGAACCATTGCTTTACATGTTCAAGCTCCTAAGCATAGTTTTATAATCTGGAATAGAATGGATTTCACTGGGAAAAGGGTCTGAAGAAGCAGTTCACTGAAGATGTACAAATGCCCAATAAATATTTTAAAAAATATATTAAATCTCAATAAAATCAAAGAAATGCAAAGTAAAACTGCAATGGAATACTATTTTGCCCATCATGTTGGTTAGGTTTGAAAACTGACAATATTTAAACAAGATGTAAAGGACGTAACAAGTGGTTGCCTTGCCAACACCCATTACATGACTTAGCTGTTGTGAGCAACAATGTGGCAAGGGTAAGGGCACTCCACTCCCAGGGTTCTCCCACTGGTCATGCCCATCAGAGTAACAGGACTCCCACATCCCATTCTCAATGTTTAGTGAACCTGGCCTAACCTAGCCTATCACAATAACTTTTATCAATTGTCATGGGACTTTTTCTCCTTTAGATATGAAAGAAGAATTACATCACCAGCAGCCATCTTATAACTGCAAGGAAATCAGACTGAGGATGAAACTACCATAGGGAGGAAAGAGTGAAGCTATGATCCTCCAGTTACATAAGTCAATAAATCTCCCTTCTGTTTAAGCCAGTTTGAATTAGTTATTATTATTACTTATAACTGTAACAGTGCTAATAACTTCATCTAATAAGGTTGCAATAATAAGGTACTAACAAACTCAGCTATCGAAGCTACAAACTGGAAGCAAACTTTCCAGAGGGCAATTCAGCAATATAGATCAGATACCTTAAAAATAATCACACTCTTCACTCTATGATCTCACTTCTAAGAGTTTATTCTACAAAGATAATCATAGATAGAGATTTGTGGTAGAAATCATTCATAACAGAGTTATTTTTAATAGCTAGAAATTAGAAATAGCCAAAATTATCAACTTAAGAACCTTACATAAGTAAAACTGGGCACATTTATATGGAGCAATCGTTAAAATCATTGTTTTTAACAATATTTACTAATGATCATAAAGATGTTAAATACAAAAAAAAAATGTGTATATCATATTTTAAATATAATCCAATCTAAATAGTTATTCTAGCTAGTGGAATTACAGGCAACTTTTGTTTCTTTCTGTGGACCTTTCTGTGTTTTCCAAATTCTCTATAATAAGCATGTATTAGTTTTATAATCAAGGGGGGAAAATGAGTCTTAGCACACATGATGACTAAGTCCTCTCCCAACCTGATGTCTTCTTTATTTTTCCCAGAGGATATCCCTTCCCCAAGAATCACTCTTTAATCATTCCAGGGCCCTGTGAAACCTTGAGAAGAAATAGTCAAATTATGTAAAACTCTCCCTTCCAAGATTTCTAGCCTTATCCATCTGAGACATGTGAGCAATGTTCTCAGCATCCCTGGGAGTCAGCCTTTATTCTTCTGGATCATCATGGTGACTGCACTCCCAGCTCTCAGTCCTTTCTGTGGCCTTCTAATCAGGGGGATGGATGGAGTGAGGTCTGGGAAGCCCTTCAATTTTACTGCATCTCTAATTCATAGAATTTTCTGAAGACTTAAAAGTGATCTATTGTAAATTATTGACCAGCACCAAGGACAGCTTGACCTCCTATTTTCAGCAAACTCAATGCAGTTCAAAAGCATTATATTAAAGAATTTCTTGAAATCTCTGTTTTGCCAGAGTGAAAGGCCCAGTGCTCTTCTATGACTACTTTGCAAGAGAATTCCCCCTTCACTGGCTCTCTTTGCTCCTAAAAATAAGGCAGAAATGTCTTTTATGCAACATGTTAAAAGAGGCTTCTCAGTGTGCCCAGCAGCTGACATCTTCAGCACATCTCGCTGCAGAGATGGTTAGTTGGCATATATGCAGCTGTGCTGTTTTCAAATCCAACGTGAAAAGGAAACAAGAAGAGAGAAGGCCGAAGTTCAGCAAATCAAGAAAAACATCCCTTATCCTTTGAGTTGCGAAGTCTTCGCCAATCAGAGGGCCTGAACTCTGTAGTGGAAGAGTGCCTTCTATTTGGAGTGAGGCAAGGGACTCCCCACAAGAGCTAAATTCTTTCCTGGTTTCCAAATACTCTAAGTCGGCAAAGAAACTACTGTTGGAGAGGAACGTGAAGAGCTCCTCCATGGAGGCTGCTCTCAGGGATCAAACATTGTGGCTAATGCAGAAAGGAGCATAACATGCTGAAAAATACCCAAGCAAATAGATAATCTACATCCACTGTGGTTCACACTCCAGATTAGTGTTTCTCAAACTTAAATGCCAGTCTTTATTCATAGATCTACAGTGAGATTGAACATTTCTAACAAGTTCCCAGGTGATGCTACAGGTCCAAGTGTTGACCTTTGAATAGCAGAATCCAGGACCAATGAAGTTTTGATCTTTGCCGATGCCAACAGATTCTCCATGGAACCCAACAGGGTTAGGGTATATGGGGAGCTGGAACTTCCAAGTAGCTTTGTGAGTGTTGTGATAGGAGACAGAGATAATGAAAGCAGCACAGAAAGCAGTGTGTCACAGTACAATGTATTGTGAGTAGTTAAAAGCGTCATTTTTGGAGTTGGAGTCTCTATGTCTTTCAATACAATCATACCTTAGGCAAGTTAATAAACATCTCTGAGTCTTAGTTTCCTTATTTGTAAAATGAGAAAAATGACTCCTAGAGTTTTGTGTGAGATAATATGCGAAATACTCGACATGGTAAATATAGAACCAGTGGTGAAAATATAGCAATTGTTAATAAGATCATTATATTTATATAAATGGCCACGTTTGAGGACATGGGTATGTATAAATTAATATAGCTATATAAATAGAGGTTTTACAGGGTTAAAAGGTGGTACTACTAGGAACGTGCTCTCATGTTTTCTTTGGTTCATGATGGCAGCAGCCACCTTTTAGCTTCAAAGTGCCTCTTTGTCTTGGGGCCATTTGTTGTCTTAGAAATCATAACTAACTGTATCTTCCATTGGAAGAACATGATATTCTGTCTCCAATCTGTACATAAGACAGTGAAAAAGACCTGCCCCACAGAGAGGAACCAGTGGTATTTACATAGGTGCCCATGGGGTGTTGGTCATTCTAAGATGACTGTCCCTGTAATGAGAATTGAGTAAAGAGCATGGGGTTGGGAGACAATCGAGATATTATCATTTACTAATACTTTATATACTTGCATACCTTATCTCATTTCATCCTTATGGCAACTCTATGACGTAAGTAGAAATGAGACAAAAATGCAGGAACAGAGATCCCATGCACATTTTTAAATTTTTATAACCAAAAGAAATGGGGCTGGGGATTAAAATCCAAATCTTTCTGATTTACCCTTCACATTAAGACTCTTCTGACCTCAAATACTGCTGGCCTGGTCTCTGGCACACATTAGGGTCATTGCTTAAAGGCCTTTTGAAAATAAATACTCTCTTGAGCTTGAAGGTTCCATGTTGGCTAAATGGTGTTCTTCAGATCACAGCTGAATAAATGAGAGGAGATTATAGCTAAGAAGGTACAAATAGCAGTGGAAATAGTTGAAATGATTCTGGAGAAATGTCCACTGCTAAGAGAGAAGATGGGGAATACACAGGGAAGTTCTGGGCAGTTTGAGAGCAGCAGATGGTCCAAAATGGTATGATAACTTCCAGATGGAAACAAGAGAGAAAGCCAAGAACACCTGTTGATCTCTCAATTTTCCCAGGATTCTTCCTAACCGAGCCATGCCCATACCCAAGGACCCAGTCCTCAGAACTTCTCTACTTCCTGAAGTTCTGGGACTCACTTGGAATTCCAGGGATCCTGAAGGCTAGACTATACCATCAGCCTCAAAGGGAGTTAAGTGGGCCTCAAACTCTAAGAAATTTAATGAGAACACAAAAGACTCCAGGACTTGGCTCCATCACCTTTGGTCTGGCGTAGCTCTATTGGGCCCATGCGGAAGTAGCCAGAAAGAGCTGGTGTTCAAAGAAAGAAAACTGAATTGGTTATGGAGGGACAAGCAAAAATAAGGGATCTGGAGAATCTAAGGACTGATATGGAGACAAGCTGATGAGCAAACAGGCTGCCTGGGCTCCTGTCTGCTGTGCAGTCTCTGATTTTAGCCATCTGTAAGGCCAGTTACAGTCCCTGCTCTGAACAGCATCCTATTTCCTAGCAATTAGTGCTTCATTTATATTTAAGTAACTTTAAATGGGTTTCTTTACTGGTGACCAAACACTTCCTGACCAAGGCAACCACAGTTTCATTTGATCCATTTTACTCCACGGATGTTTTTTTCTGCTTCTGTGTTCTGTTTTTTGCACACAGATAGCAGCTCCTCAGCCAAAGCCACACAGTTGACTCCAGTCACCTACTGCTCACCAGTAAATAGGCCCCAGCAAAGGGCTTTCTTATTAGAATGTTTCATTGCTCTAAAGGGCAGTCACGTGTAACTGGTCAATTTTAATCAAATTCTTTGCCAACAAAGTCAAAAAGGTACAGGCTTAACTTTGTCCATGAAAATTGCTCTCAGTAGATAAAAGACATTTTATTTAAATTGTTAGCAGTGTATATTTAGTGCAAATCTCTTTCAGTTACAAGAAGCTAAAAAGAACTCTGACTATCAAATCCATCTGCAGTAACTTCAACCCATTAAATGAGAACAATTTACCTTTCATCCATTGCAATCATGAATGCAACAATAAAAGCTAGAAATAATTTATGTTTTTAAAGTGAGCCAGAATTCTAATTATATCTTCTCATATCCCTAGCATAAATAATTTGCCTTTGATCTTCTATAGTGTAGATGTTAAATAAAATTTTGTGTGAAATAAGCAAATGAATTAGAATTCCATGCAAAATCTCAATATGTTGAGGATGTTTCTCCTGATTACTTTCTTCATATTAATTCCAAGGAACATCTGTTGCTTGGCTGGTGCAACAGAAATATCAAGTTTCCAAGGGGCCAGCAGAACAAACAAGTGCAGTGACCCTGCGTTCTAGGCTCAGCACATTAATTAGTTGCATAAGCATATTTTTATTAAGAATGGCCCATATTTTGCATTTTTAGTGTAGTCTTGATGACCAACTCACAGCACCCCAAAAAATACTATCACATTTTCCAAAATATATAATCTATTGTCCACCATTAGGTCTGGCACTGGGTAGTACCTAGAAATTTGGTTTTAGTCTAAGGTAACTCAAAATTCATTGTTTACTCTAAGAGCTCTAGAACTCCTGAGAGTCAGGGATTCTTTGGAGTGGCCCAAGAGATATAACTAGATTTTATGACTCTATGTCACTCAATCCTAAATCTAGACTCTCAAAACCAAGGGAAGTGACTAAAAACTCCTAGATAAGTCTGGTATGTTCAATCTATCTATTGCTTCCAAAAAATTAAAAATATTTGTAAGAATGATGATAACAAAGGTTTATATTGATATTCTGGAGTTTTTAAAGCACTTTTAGAACATTATCTCATTTGTTCTTCTCAAGAACTATATGAAGTGGTACTTTTCACTACGTTAATTTTAAAAACAAGGAACCTAAGACTCAGATAATCCTACTTATATGACTTGCTACTAGTCCCAGGACTAGTAAATGGCAGAGCTAGGACCAAAATATAGATATTCTGATTCTTAATCTTCATGTTTTTCACCACTATATTTGATATCCATTTATTTGAACCTATTGTTCCTCAAGTTATTAAAATCCAATTTTTCACAAGATAGAATAAAATCATTAGTCGCCAAATTCTATATTTCTCAGTTAAAATTCATCACCAACTCCTTTAAAAATGTTCATATAACATTGTGACATTGTGGGAATTAGTTTGCTTTCCTGGGCTGAAGCAGCTCAACTATAAGTAACTACGAGGCCTCCCAATCCTACCCAGAAATAAGAAAACAGCATATCACCCTTTCTTTGGGCTACTGAGTCAAGACACATGCAAGGTCTTCTTGTGTTCCATGAGAATTCTTTCCTCACCTTTTCTTTTGAGTCCCTCAAAATTGCAGTTTCCCAGATGAGAAACCTCCTACCCCATGTATTAGGCTCCAGTTCCCTCTGTGGTATGCATGGAAATAATATGATCCCTACATTCAGCAAGGTGTGTACTGTATAGCTCTGAATTTTGGAGAAACTTAATGAAACTCTGCTTAACCCGTTTCCTTATCTGTTAAAAGGGAATGACCATTCCTACTCCACATAGCTGTGGAGAGATTTAAGAAGGGATTGTACATGAAGGTGCCTGGCTCAGAAATTGTCAGTCCCCTTTCTCCCTTCCCTCTCTACTAATTACATAAGCCCTGGGAAAGCAAAGAATTTATCATATTCCTCTTAGGTGTCTCTATGATGTTTGCCACACAGAAGGTGCTCTGTAATTACACACTGAATGAAACCGAGAACTGTTGGGCACTAATTCCTTATTTCAGCTGCAGACAGAAGGGGAAAACCATAGACAGTGATGACTTTAGCATTTATCAGCTAAATTAGCAGCTTTTTCTTACAGTGTTTGTTCTTACTAGAAAACTGTCATTTAAATTGATACATATGCTGCTTTTCTTCAGCATTGGTAGGGTATTCTCCCAGATTGAAATGAACCTGAGACACAGCAGAAGGGGTCTTTCCTGGGCACCATGAGAACTGAGGTTTTAGTCTTGTCCTTGTTTAACTGGCTTTATGATCTCAGTATGTCATTTTAACCTTAGGGTTTCAAATTGCCACTGATAAAATGTGCACATTAAATCTTCTTCAAAGTTGCATTCAGCCCTATATTTTGTCATTCTTTTCTTAAATTAAAAGTGTAGTCTTAAATCATCAAAATTTCATAATTTGGCCACCAAATTATTGCATTAAAGTTATCATTAAGTCAACAATGTTCTTATAAGAGTGAAATCAACCAGGAATATCATTGTTGAATTTCGACTTTGGTTGTCAATTTTAGGACTCATGATTGCATAATTTGATTTATTTCAAGTCAAACTATTCTAATTGTTAGCTTGGTTAAATTAAGGAAAAATTTCTTCTGAAAGAATCTAATCTCTTACAGAAGAGCACAGTGATATAAGTTCCCACATTGTAGTCTGTCCACACTCTGGATACATAATTTTTATTCTTCCAATAAAGATAATGGGGTTATACAGATTGTAGGGATATGATGTTTTTATCACCTGACAAACAATAAAACCAATACTACATTCTCTAACTTCAGCTTCATTTCTCTAATTGATTTAAAGAAAAATTCATTAAAAAAAATTACCCATACTTGCTGTACCCAGTTTCCCTACCCTCATTCTTTCTTAAAACCAATTCAGTCAGGTTTTCTTTCCCAACACTCCACACTGGAAACTGTTCCTATCGAGTCGCCAATGATTACCATTTTGCTAAGCACATTGACAGATTCTCAGTACTCATTCCTCTTGATTGATTGCAGTATTGGATACAGCTTATCATCATCTGTAATTTCTTTTGCTTGGCTTGGAGCAGACCACACATTCTTGCTTTTCCTTCTACCTTACTGGCTACTCTTTCTTAGACGTGCTTGCTGGTTCTTTCTCATATTCACAACCTCTAAATATTGGGGCACTCCAGGACTCTTTTCTCTATTTAAACTTGTTTCACTGGTGATCTCACCCAGTCTCATGACTTAGATACTATCTACATGCTAATGACTCAAAAATTTATGTCTGCAGCATGGATCTACCCTAACTTCTAGTCTCATATACAGGTACACTTCGAAGATATTGTGGGTTTGGTTCCAGACCACTGCCAAAAGTATCACATTAAATCAAATTGTAATCTTTCTGCTGGTGGACGGTTTTGCCTTCAATATGTAAAAAATGCTACATCTGTGAATCGCAATAAAACAAAGAGCAATTAGACGAGGTATGCCTATATCCAACTGCTACTAAACGTTTCTATTAGAATGTCCAATAAATACCTCAAATATATGTCCAAAACTTGATCTTACCTAAGAACTTGCTTCTCCCATAGTCCTCCCCCATCTCAGTTAGTGGCGTCTAATGAATCAGGACAAAACTGCAGAGTCATCTTTCACTTTCCCCTTTTTCTCCTACCATATTTCTCATCCATCCTGTTGACTTTATCCTCAAGCCATGTTTGGATTCTAATCTTTTCTTATTACTATCTACCACTACTACCATCCTAGATTAAGTCACATCATTTCTCATCTGGATGACTGAAAAACATCTCCTGATTATTCTAATTCTGACCTTGCTCCCCCAGAGAACTTACTAAACACAGCAGCCAAGGGTATCTCATTGAAACATAAGGCTGATAGTGCTTTAAAATTCCAATGATCCTTCATACTGCTCAGAGTTAAAGCCAACATATTTACAAAAATATAAAAAATATACACAGTCTTTCTCCTACTTACCTTGCTAACTTCATGTTCTTGCCTTCATTTACTCCATTCCAGCCACACTGACCGCCAAGCACATTTGCACATGCTGTTTGCTCAGCCTATAATTTTCTTCTTCCAGATTTTTATATTTCTTGAGCCTTCATCTCTTTCACATTTTGCTTTGACTGCCACATTCTGAGTGAGACTTTTCTTAATAGGCCTACTTAAAATTACAACTTGTTTATCACCCACTCAATACTCCCTAACTTCTTTCCCTGCTTTATTTTCCTCCATAACGTTTTCCCTTTTTAATGTACTATATACCATAATTTACTTATTTGCTTATTGTCGATTCCTTCCCACTAGAAATATAAGCATCAAGTGGGTAATGATTTGTGTTTGTTTTGTCCATTGCTCCTGTAATGATATTTGGAACAGAGTAGGTGTTCAATAAATGTGTTAAATATTAGTCATGTAGAGACTTTGTCTAATAGTGTATATTGAGACTTATCTAAGCACCATTTTTTTCTGAAAGTCTCAAATGTAGAGTCATGTTTTTCTTCATGAGCGCTTTAGAATCCCACACAGTGGCAGAGATGACTTTCCTCTTCTGAAAGAGCAGGCCACAATGATCTGAATGCAATTTCAGGTCATTCCACAGTAATTTCTCCAAATAACAGGCAATTTATTTCTTTAAATTAGATCATGCCATTACCTCTTACTCCAATTGTTGAAGGTCAAAATCTTCAGTTCTGTTTTAACTCCAGTCACTTTAAACCAACAGTCTTGTTGTGCCTTGGGGCATATTTTCTGCCAACAGCAGAAAAAAAGCAGACATAAGTAGGTTTGTTTCGTTTATTCATCTTTTAAGACTTGGTTCAAACTTCATCTCTCCTCTGAAGTTTTTCTTGAACTCAACTCTTCCATTATAAATAACTTAGAAATCTTTCCCTCATTTTGCCATCCCATTAATATTCTCTTTATAGCACCCGAAATACATTATCATATGTATTTCTTTTAAATCTGTCTCTTCCATTAGAATGTAAGTCCTAGAGGTCAGGCCTTCTTTGTCTTCATAATCTTAATGCCTAGATAGGGCCTAGCATATAGTAGACTCTCAGAAGATATTGGTCAAATGAAGGCATAAAGTGAATGATCAATGACCAAGTGACTAAGTGTTGCTTGCCAGGATCACAGCCATAGAGAGAATGAGGTTAGTTAGAGGGATTATAGTAGGTATTACCATCATTACCACCATCATCATCACCATCATCATCATTATCAAATAACTATGTACCTGTTTGAGCCAGGTGCAGTGCTAGGCAATGGGTCCCCTGCATAGGACATTAATAGTCAAATTGAAGAGATAGGCATGAGCATACAAAGGTAAATTACAATAAAAGAGAGTATAGGATAAATGCCCAGGAAGTTAGATAAAAGAACAGTAGAGCTTCACATAGGGCAATCAAGGAGGGCTTTATAGAAGATATGAGCCTTCAATTGTGTCTTGCAAGACAAAATGATTGAACTGCTTGTACAAAAGAAGGAATGCTTCTCAGGCAAGTCTGACCAGAGCAAACCTCAGAGACAAGGACTATATATTTCCATTTGTAGGTAAGACATATTAGAAACGAAGTAACTGAAAAATGGGGATATTTTCGTAAGACTTATATTTTTATTTTCAAAGAACGTGAACTCTTGATGAAGACAAAATAAATGAGACATGATGGGATATGTAAAATCAAAAAAACTCAAGTTCCAGTTCAAGCTCATCCATGTTTGAGATTTTGATCTTGAGAACATTTCTCCAGTTCTTTGAGTACAGCTTCTTTGTCTGTAAAATAGAGAACTGGATGTATGTGCCTTCACAGATTATATAAACAGGTATCGTAACTGTAGCAGAGTGCATAAAAGTGAATGCTTTAAAATGATAAGTGCAAATTACCTGTAGACTTTTTTCGAAGATTAGATAGGATTACACAATCAGGATATTTGTTAGCAGATCTGCCTACCTTCCTAAAAACTCCATCTACTTTTTAAGTGTTATGCAACTCACATGATATAAGCAAGATGGCTACTTCTACAATGCTGCTGGGGTAAAATAACCATTATTAAGTTTCACAGAGAACTCGTTGAATGCTAGGTATAGTTCAAAGAATATTACTTGGTCACTTCCTTTACTCTTCACAGACCTATTATTATTATCTCTGTTTCACAGATGAGGAAACCGAGGTTCATTTGGTATAATCCTGACAGATTGTCCCCAAAAACATCTCCTTAACCACCATGCTTACTTGATCTGAAAAGACTCTAAACAAATAAATTAAAGTCATGATGCCTAATAAAAGCTATAGTGTCTTTCCTTTGATATCAACAAACGTGACAAAGATAAAACAACTCTTCTTCATGTTTAAAATCACACAACAAATACAGTTACAAAAACAAAAACACCAACTTATTTCTAAAGAGCAGATAGAGCTTTTATAGCTAAAAGAGGTAAAATCAAAGCCCGAACATGATCAAAATCAAAGCCCGTTGCATGTCATGGAGCCCACTACTTTGTCATCTAAAATATGAACTTAGCATACAGTGTGTGAGAAAGTATGATCAAATTTTCACATTCTGCCTGTAGAGAACAAAAGGACAGACAAGGTGTCAATTGGGAAACATAGCAGAAATTTTATTTTAGTAAATAAATTCCCCAAGGTTATCAGCAGAGAATGCATAGTTCATGAGTTAACAATGTTCACATCTCAAAAGAATTTGCCACAGTTTGTTCTTTGGTGTCAAATGTGCTGTTGGGCATGCAGTTTAAACAGTTCAAAGATTCCCAAAAATCATGAACAAAATGATATGTCATGAATGCAATCCACCCTATCCCAAAGTGGGAAATGAATCTCTAAAGATGATATTCATCTCTTTCCTTAGGACAAGGCACTCTTTACACTAGCCAGTTATGTCTGTTTCTTCCATAAAAGATCATGAGCAGCTTCTTGAAAGAAGATAAGACGCAGCTTCACTGAAGTGCTTTTGTGCCTTTGTCAAAAATCAGTTGGGCATATTTATATGGGTTGATTTCTGGGTTCTTTATTCTGCTCCATTGATCTATGTGTCTATCCATATTCCAACACTACATAGTCTTGATTATTTCAATGTCTTGAAATTATATAATGTCTTGAAACTCCTCATACTTTTATTTTCTTTTTAAAATTGTTTCAGCTATTTTGCTTCTTTATATTTGTTTTAGAATATTCTTTTATATGTACAAAAAAAACTTACTGGGATTGTGAGAAAAATTGTATCAAATTTTCAAATCGATTTGGAGATAATTGACATACTAATACTATGTTGAGTCTTTAAACCTATCAACACAGTGTATTTCTCCATTTGCTTAGATTTTATTTCTTTTCATTAGCATTTTGTGTTTTTTTCCCAACATACCAGTCCTATACATGGTTCGTTATATTTACACCTAAGTATTTTGTTCTTTCTTTCTCTTGTGTATGTGCTCAATACCCACATATGGCTAGTGGTTACTGTATCACACAATATAGGAAAATATTTCCATCATCGCAGAAAGTACTATTAGATGTCACTGGTCTAGAGCTCAGGAGAGAAGAAAGACGACAGATATAAATTTGAAAGTTATCTGAGCATTTGGAAGACAGGTGACGTCATTAGTGAAGATAATCCCAGAAAGAATCTGTGAAATAAGAAAGAAAAGAAGGCCTAGAACTAAAGTCTGAGAAGCCTCTAAGGAATAAACAGAGAAAGAAGATTTCACAAAAATGACTCAGGAGCAAGTGATCAGAGAGGAAAAAGAACCAGAAAACATTTGCTCCCCAGGACATACATATTGTAAGAAAGTGTGAAAAAAAAGGGATCAGAAGGCTTGAGAACAAAGTAGGAGAGGACTAAGAAAACATCAGTGGATTGGCAGTTAGATCATCAATGACTTTTCTAAGTATTTTAAACAGCAAGGTGGGCTTAAACCAATGGACGAAGTAGAGAAAAATGATTAAGGCAATAATACACAAAATGCAGGGTTTCTTTCAAAAAGTGTTACAGTAAATGGGAAGTGGTGTATTGAGTGTAATAACTAGAGAGAAAGGCAGGATCGAGTGAGAAATTTTTCTGAGGAGTGGAGAGGCTTAAATATATTTGTTGATTTAAAAGAAGAAACAGTGGAAGAAGAAGTTTAAAATATTGGAGAGGGGGTTACAAATGATGGATGAATGCCTGCAGGAGATAATAAGAATTGAGATAAAAAGCACAGTTGGGAAGGAAGAAGAATTCTCTTTGAGGTTAGAGACACGAATGTCTGAAGGGTGGAAGGGAAGAAGTTCATGATTGGGATGACTTGAATCTCTATTGCATTTAGTGAATCGTCAAGCCTGATGATTGAAATTTATGCAGGACTGAAAAGTGTCTTTAGTTGCCCATTTAAGTCTAACAGTTCAGCAGGGAGCCATCAGCTCTCTAACAATGGCCATAAATTTTGAGGACATCTCATTAACACCTACAAGCCATTGATTTGCCTGTCCACCAGCAAAGACATGACCTCATTAACATTTGACAGCTTCTGCTCTCAGGGATTCAAGAAGCACAGAAATTATAACTCATATCTCCACACTTTCAAAAAGGGGGAAAAAAAAATTAAGCAAAACCAAACACTCAGAGATAGTGTGTAAGCAGGTTGATTGTGGCTAAGCAGAGATCCTCCAAATGCAACAGCTGCTTGATTATAGATGAGCGCAACTAGCCATTCTTAATGCGTAGAGGAGTTAAATAAGGAAACAGAATCACAAAATTGCCCATGATAAATTAGTCAGGCAGGAAGTGCTAATCTCAACAGCCAGTAATACAAAGTCCATTCTGGAAATCTAAATCATTATCTTCTTCACTGCCAGAAATTTAGTTTGTACTCCTGTCACTCAACTGATAATGCAGTTCCAAAGGTCACCAGTGTCCTGCTAATGGTTAAATTCAGTAGCTTTTATTCATTTTTAATTTTTCTCAACATTATTTATCTATAAATGGGGATATTTTCGTAAGACTTATATTTTTATTTTCAAAGAACGTGAACTCTTGATGAAGACAAAATAAATGAGACATGATGGGATATGTAAAATCAAAAAAACTCAAGTTCCAGTTCAAGCTCATCCATGTTTGAGATTTTGATCTTGAGAACATTTCTCCAGTTCTTTGAGTACAGCTTCTTTGTCTGTAAAATAGAGAACTGGATGTGCCTTCACAGATTATATAAACAGGTATTGTAACTGTAGCAGAGTGCATAAAAGTGAATGCTTTAAAATGATAAGTGCAAATTACCTGTAGACTTTTTTCGAAGATTAGATAGGATTACACAATCAGGATATTTGTTAGCAGATCTGCCTACCTTCCTAAAAACTCCATCTACTTTTTAAGTGTTATGCAACTCACATGATATAAGCAAGATGGCTACTTCTACAATGCTGCTGGGGTAAAATAACCATTATTAAGTTTCACAGAGAACTCGTTGAATGCTAGGTATAGTTCAAAGAATATTACTTGGTCACTTCCTTTACTCTTCACAGACCTATTATTATTATCTCTGTTTCACAGATGAGGAAACCGAAGTTCATTTGGTATAATCCTGACAGATTGTCCCCAAAAACATCTCCTTAACCACCATGCTTACTTGATCTGAAAAGACTCTAAACAAATAAATTAAAGTCATGATGCCTAATAAAAGCTATAGTGTCTTTCCTTTGATATCAACAAACGTGACAAAGATAAAACAACTCTTCTTCATGTTTAAAATCACACAACAAATACAGTTACAAAAACAAAAACACCAACTTATTTCTAAAGAGCAGATAGAGCTTTTATAGCTAAAAGAGGTAAAATCAAAGCCCGAACATGATCAAAATCAAAGCCCGTTGCATGTCATGGAGCCCACTACTTTGTCATCTAAAATATGAACTTAGCATACAGTGTGTGAGAAAGTATGATCAAATTTTCACATTCTGCCTGTAGAGAACAAAAGGACAGACAAGGTGTCAATTGGGAAACATAGCAGAAATTTTATTTTAGTAAATAAATTCCCCAAGGTTATCAGCAGAGAATGCATAGTTCATGAGTTAACAATGTTCACATCTCAAAAGAATTTGCCACAGTTTGTTCTTTGGTGTCAAATGTGCTGTTGGGCATGCAGTTTAAACAGTTCAAAGATTCCCAAAAATCATGAACAAAATGATATGTCATGAATGCAATCCACCCTATCCCAAAGTGGGAAATGAATCTCTAAAGATGATATTCATCTCTTTCCTTAGGACAAGGCACTCTTTACACTAGCCAGTTATGTCTGTTTCTTCCATAAAAGATCATGAGCAGCTTCTTGAAAGAAGATAAGACGCAGCTTCACTGAAGTGCTTTTGTGCCTTTGTCAAAAATCAGTTGGGCATATTTATATGGGTTGATTTCTGGGTTCTTTATTCTGCTCCATTGATCTATGTGTCTATCCATATTCCAACACTACATAGTCTTGATTATTTCAATGTCTTGAAATTATATAATGTCTTGAAACTCCTCATACTTTTATTTTCTTTTTAAAATTGTTTCAGCTATTTTGCTTCTTTATATTTGTTTTAGAATATTCTTTTATATGTACAAAAAAAACTTACTGGGATTGTGAGAAAAATTGTATCAAATTTTCAAATCGATTTGGAGATAATTGACATACTAATACTATGTTGAGTCTTTAAACCTATCAACACAGTGTATTTCTCCATTTGCTTAGATTTTATTTCTTTTCATTAGCATTTTGTGTTTTTTTCCCAACATACCAGTCCTATACATGGTTCGTTATATTTACACCTAAGTATTTTGTTCTTTCTTTCTCTTGTGTATGTGCTCAATACCCACATATGGCTAGTGGTTACTGTATCACACAATATAGGAAAATATTTCCATCATCGCAGAAAGTACTATTAGATGTCACTGGTCTAGAGCTCAGGAGAGAAGAAAGACGACAGATATAAATTTGAAAGTTATCTGAGCATTTGGAAGACAGGTGACGTCATTAGTGAAGATAATCCCAGAAAGAATCTGTGAAATAAGAAAGAAAAGAAGGCCTAGAACTAAAGTCTGAGAAGCCTCTAAGGAATAAACAGAGAAAGAAGATTTCACAAAAATGACTCAGGAGCAAGTGATCAGAGAGGAAAAAGAACCAGAAAACATTTGCTCCCCAGGACATACATATTGTAAGAAAGTGTGAAAAAAAAGGGATCAGAAGGCTTGAGAACAAAGTAGGAGAGGACTAAGAAAACATCAGTGGATTGGCAGTTAGATCATCAATGACTTTTCTAAGTATTTTAAACAGCAAGGTGGGCTTAAACCAATGGACGAAGTAGAGAAAAATGATTAAGGCAATAATACACAAAATGCAGGGTTTCTTTCAAAAAGTGTTACAGTAAATGGGAAGTGGTGTATTGAGTGTAATAACTAGAGAGAAAGGCAGGATCGAGTGAGAAATTTTTCTGAGGAGTGGAGAGGCTTAAATATATTTGTTGATTTAAAAGAAGAAACAGTGGAAGAAGAAGTTTAAAATATTGGAGAGGGGGTTACAAATGATGGATGAATGCCTGCAGGAGATAATAAGAATTGAGATAAAAAGCACAGTTGGGAAGGAAGAAGAATTCTCTTTGAGGTTAGAGACACGAATGTCTGAAGGGTGGAAGGGAAGAAGTTCATGATTGAGATGACTTGAATCTCTATTGCATTTAGTGAATCGTCAAGCCCGATGATTGAAATTTATGCAGGACTGAAAAGTGTCTTTAGTTGCCCATTTAAGTCTAACAGTTCAGCAGGGAGCCATCAGCTCTCTAACAATGGCCATAAATTTTGAGGACATCTCATTAACACCTACAAGCCATTGATTTGCCTGTCCACCAGCAAAGACATGACCTCATTAACATTTGACAGCTTCTGCTCTCAGGGATTCAAGAAGCACAGAAATTATAACTCATATCTCCACACTTTCAAAAAGGGGGAAAAAAAAATTAAGCAAAACCAAACACTCAGAGATAGTGTGTAAGCAGGTTGATTGTGGCTAAGCAGAGATCCTCCAAATGCAACAGCTGCTTGATTACAGATGAGCGTAACTAGCCATTCTTAATGCGTAGAGGAGTTAAATAAGGAAACAGAATCACAAAATTGCCCATGATAAATTAGTCAGGCAGGAAGTGCTAATCTCAACAGCCAGTAATACAAAGTCCATTCTGGAAATCTAAATCATTATCTTCTTCACTGCCAGAAATTTAGTTTGTACTCCTGTCACTCAACTGATAATGCAGTTCCAAAGGTCACCAGTGTCCTGCTAATGGTTAAATTCAGTAGCTTTTATTCATTTTTAACTTTTCTCAACGTTATTTATCTATCTATCTATCTATCTATCTATCTATCTATCTATCTATCTATCTATTTATTTATCTATTTATTTATTTATTTAATTTTTTGCAGCTCTAGACACCATTAAGTGCCTGCACTTTTTTGAAAAATGCCTGTGGTTTCTGTTAATCTCTGCAACCCTGTTTCCTGACAGTTCTGTTTTTCTTCTCTTCTTATAATTGTATACTTCTCAAAGCTCAGAGCAATCCTTCTACCTTTTCTTCAAACTATGTCTAAGGCAAAGTATGGGGTGGCGCAGGGAGCAGGCAGGGCTGGCTTAATGCTGATGGGCAAAGAACAAAAATGGAACTGAACTAAAGTAACATTTAGGGAGAACAGCAAAGTGAGG
>NW_011889146.1:468756-484744 GCF_000151845.1 Pteropus vampyrus
CATTCTGGAAATCTAAATCATTATCTTCTTCACTGCCAGAAATTTAGTTTGTACTCCTGTCACTCAACTGATAATGCAGTTCCAAAGGTCACCAGTGTCCTGCTAATGGTTAAATTCAGTAGCTTTTATTCATTTTTAACTTTTCTCAACGTTATTTATCTATCTATCTATCTATCTATCTATCTATCTATCTATCTATCTATCTATTTATTTATCTATTTATTTATTTATTTAATTTTTTGCAGCTCTAGACACCATTAAGTGCCTGCACTTTTTTGAAAAATGCCTGTGGTTTCTGTTAATCTCTGCAACCCTGTTTCCTGACAGTTCTGTTTTTCTTCTCTTCTTATAATTGTATACTTCTCAAAGCTCAGAGCAATCCTTCTACCTTTTCTTCAAACTATGTCTAAGGCAAAGTATGGGGTGGCGCAGGGAGCAGGCAGGGCTGGCTTAATGCTGATGGGCAAAGAACAAAAATGGAACTGAACTAAAGTAACATTTAGGGAGAACAGCAAAGTGAGGTGCAGGTAGATGATATGACAAAGCACATTAAAGTTAGCTTTTTTTTTTTTTTTGTAAAGGGCCACATAGTAAATATTTTAGGCCTTGATGGCTCTCATCTCCGGCAACTATGAAACTCTGCCATGGTAGCATAAGAGCAGCCATAGATATACAAAAAGAAATGAATCTGGCTGTGTTCCAGTGAAACTTTATAAAAACAGGCAGCAGTCTGTGTGCTGAACTTCTCTGAGCCTGATTCCATTGGAGGCTAATGAGGAGGAAAAATTAAATCCAAGACCTATAGTCTGTAGGTAGGAGGGCCATAAATGTATCAAGTGAATCCTGACCCTGATGGTGAACAGTGAGTAAAACTGGAGAGATTTTTTTCTGAGAATCTGCCAGGTAGCTAAGACTAGAACTCCCTTTACAGGTGAGAAAGGAGCAGAAAGGAGTACCAAGTTGGTTAAGAACATCTCTCTTACAGAAATGCATCTGCTCCAGTATCTTGGCCTTAGGTGACCCAGAATCCATGCAACATTGTGCAACGGACAAAGCTCTCTCTGTATATGGACTCGGAGGGGTCACAACTTGTGACCGTGTAGAAGTTAAATCAGTCTTCTGAGTTTTAGTTGCCTAATACGTAACCAATACTTCCTGAAAGGAGCTTTTAAGGAGGTTAGATGAGCCCATATGAGCAAAAGTTTTAGCAAAGTGCCTAGCATATTGTGAGTATTGATAAATGCTGCTTGTCTTTCCATTTTATGTTTTTAGCTGGATAATTTTTTTTTTTTATTTGAAAAATCACATCGAACACTGAGAAGCAGCATGCATATACCAGTTACCATTCGTGTCTGTCTGCTAAGCCTGGAGTAACCTCTCTTCTACTCTCTGGGACCTAATCATGGCAAGTCATGCATCCTCCAGCCTCCCATCACACCAGTCCAGCTTCCAAAGCCACTTGCTTGAAGCTTTATCCCCATGATACATTCCCAAATGTTTGTTGAATAGAACAAAGCCGACTGCTACTTTCCTATCAAAAACTTTCAAAGGCCTTACGTAGCCTTCATTCAGGCCCTCAAAAATTGAGAGCTAGTTCTAGAGGGAAACAGAGTTTGAAGTTTGGGTTAGTATTTCCAGGCAACAGTACTGATCCTTTTTGCTCCATTTCAAGATCAGTCCCTAGTCTTCGTCACTACTCTCAATGAACTAAACTGGGAATATGGTTTCCCCCAAAAGAATATAAGCACGTGTCACCACAGACATGTCTCCTCCTCTCCCTTCATCCTAAGAGTGATCTCAAATTTAATGTTATGAGCTCAGATCTGGACTAAGTTAGCTGGAATTAAATCTAAGCTCTGTCACTTATTCCCTGTGGTCCCATAAGCATTTTCCTTAACTTTTCCTTGCCTTGATTCCCTCATGTGGTAAATAAATACAAATAATAGCTGGATTGTTTTGAAGATGAAACAGAATAATTTAAGAAAAAATGCATAGAGCATTCTAACCCCTAATAAGTACCTAATTATTAGCTATTACATTAAATCAAGTTATCTTTCATTTTCTTATTTCTTCTGATATTATCACAAAAATAAAGAAAAAGTTAAGAGAAAATCCTAGAGGAATTTAAAATGAGATGAAGAAAAGTACATATAAAAATTGAAATTATCCATAATACTGTCAGCCAAAAATTAAAAAAAAAAAACAAAAAAATAGTATTAATGTTTTAAGGTATTTCTTTCCAGGCTTTCTCTGGGCATATGCACATACATACCTTTTGAGATATGTAAATTTAATTAAGTTGCTCCTGTTTGATAACCTGCTCTTTCTTACCCTCTTCTCAGTTAACAAATATCCTGCAAAAATATTATTTTTATATGTCTTATAAAATATATATGTAATATTCCTTTATGTTAATGAACTAATGTATTTTAACATTCTTATATTATAACTGAATTTTTAAAATTATTCTAACCATAATTTCATGAACTGTTCCATTAATACCTTAGATTTATTTGAAAAGAACAATAACAAACATGTAAACAAATATAAATTTTGTTTTCTCTTAAATATCTAAATCTTTGCCATTGCAATTATTTTTAAACCTTGGGGTCAATGCTGTGAAAAGACAATGGAAGTCAAACTGTCTTTGTGTGTCTCATTCTCTCTCTCACTGCCTTCTACGACTTTGAAGTTGTAGCTTTCTTCCTTCCTCTGACAGGCATTAGTTATGTGAACTAAGTAAAGCTCCGAGTCCAGAGCTGTGCGTGGAATAAGCTCCATATGAGAAAAATGTCAAATATCTCTATGGCATGTCTTTGTTATCAACAGAGCTGTGCAAAATCCATGAAGAATGACTTTCTCATAAAATTTGGTTAACTGCAAATATTTCTTGTCACAGCTTCAAGATAGCACTAACCTTCAGTTTTAACTTTGCTAATGATTTAGAGAACATGTACTGAGTACATTTGCCTATCTCATTTTCTCTCCTCTACAAAATGTATTTTGAGGTTCTGGGAAAAGCCAAGTCCCTTTGATTTGCAAAACCCTTAGGTTTAATTTTATCCCATTTTAATATGGTTGAGTATCTCCTACTCGCCAGGCATGCACTAGGTGCTATGAGGGGAAAGAAGAAAATACAAAGGTAAAAGAGACAGATATCTTTGCCCTTGAAGAGTTTAAAATCTACTAGAAAACAATAAGATGTGTGAACAAATAATTCTAAAACTAGGCAGAATGAAATAAGCTTAAACAAAGGAACATACGTTGTGCTAAGTGATTGAAATAGAAAAAAAGGAAAATATTTAACCAAAAAGAGGTCAGATTTGAAGTAAGCCTTGAAGGACATCTAGGATTTTAATAAGGGGAAAAGAAAAAGAAAGACAGCAAAACCACTAATAAGTTCTTACTAGGCATTTTAACTTCTGAAAGGATTACACTAATGGCTTCTGTGTACACTGATTTATTTAACCATAGGAAACAACACCTTGACCAGGTATTATTATCACTTTTTACTAATGAGGAATCTAAGTAATCTATTTAAGATCATGCCCATAAATAATAGAATTAGGACTTGACCTAAGACTGCTTGCAAGTTTGCCTCAAGAATTTCTACACTGAAAGAACAATACAAGGATGAGAAAGAAATTATAAAAATGCACAGTGGGTTCAGAAAATTGCTTACAATGTCTGCCACATAGTAGATGGTCAGGAAATTGTATCTTTAAAAAATAATCCCTGAGGTAGGTACAACATCTCTTTTCCTAAGAGAGGGGGGAAAAATGTATCTTTTAGAGGTTAGTAACAAACCCCAAAATTTCAGAGGCATTATATAGAATGGTTCGATTCTTGCTCAGGAAAATCTGCTGTAGGCCCATGGCTCGCTTGCAAAGTCCCCTCTTAAACAGTGACACAGGGATCTGAGCTGCTGCTAGCATCTTGATGCTACACAATCTAGAGCATCTACAGATTTTAAACTGTCTACACAATCCAGGGAGCCACAGAATAAAATGGAGAATAAAGAGAACTCACACTTCTTTGCTCTTCTATGCTTTGGCTTTAGAATGACAAACATGACATTTGCTTACAGGCTCCTGACCAGATCAAGTCACAAGGTCCACCCTAAAGTAATATTGTCTTCCTTTGTGCCTAGGAGGAGGAAAATGAAAAGGGATTTGGTAAATGCAAAGTATGGTTTCTGACACATGAGGCAATGGTCATTTGGGATGTATATACATTTATGAATTTAATATATAACAAAAATTTATATTATATATGTTATTATGTGTTGTATATTATAACATATTTAATATGCTGTATTTTATAAATATTATATCATATTATATGTATTTATAATATATATGTATAATATAATAGCTGATATATAATAAATAATATATAAATTAATATATAAATAAATGAGGGGGCAGCAAAAAGTTGAGAGAGTTCATGTCTTATAGCTTCTGTTTTATCCGTGGCTATTGAGAAAATATATGTCATAATTTCATAGAATATCCTGGTTAGAATCATAATTTATTTTAAATTGACAACAGCAAACATTGTGGTTTTGAAAGAGCTGTTGATTGAAATAGGCAAGAGGGTTGTCTAAGGATATGTAACAATAATTGGAGAAGATATTGAGGGTGTCAATATCAGAATGCATATGCCATCAATTCTCACTTTTATGTGGCTTTTCTTCACCTTCTCTCAA
The DNA here is from genome assembly GCF_000151845.1 of Pteropus vampyrus. Taxonomy (NCBI): domain Eukaryota; kingdom Metazoa; phylum Chordata; class Mammalia; order Chiroptera; family Pteropodidae; genus Pteropus; species Pteropus vampyrus. Next base: position 473,465 of record NW_011889146.1, read on the forward strand.
CAGATAGAAGAAGAGAGGTGTTTTGAGAGTGTTGGAGAGTAACTGAAGTGACTGGCTAAGGACTCCAGGCAGAAATGGGGGAAGAGAAAGCAGGTGCAGCTATATGACTCCCTAATAAAGAGAAAACTGATAGGTCAAGACACTCATGGGAATAGAGAAAAAAATAATAATAACAACAACAACAACCACAACAACAACAACCAGCTATGATGAATGAGTGAGATGAAAGATCAGGGGATGTGGTTCAAAAATAAGGAACCAGAATTTAGGATCTCAAAGAAGAGATACTCAAGGTGGTGATGAGGCCCAAGGAGGAGCCATGGTAGAGGAATGTTGATAATAAGTGTGAACATTTGTCTCAAGAAAAGAAATACAAATTCTGAAAATGAGTGTAGGGAACTCAAACAATTCTTAATGTCTCTACTGATGGCAAGACAAGAGATATAGATAAAGACAAACCTCAATTTTAGAGGGCCACAAGGCAAATGGCATTCCTGGTGAGGCAGTGTCAAAAGATGAAAATGGCCAAAAAATATTAGAGAACACTGCTTTAGAAAGCATACCAGAACACTGGTAGAAAGGGCACCCACCGGGGGAAGGTGGATGAAAAGGAGCTGAGCTAGTTTTGAACACTAGATGATAGACCCAGCCATTTGGCAATAGCCCAAGAATAATACAGGTATAGGACATGACTGTCATTAACTCACTCTAGAGATCAAGAGCTTTTGCATCTAAGCAACCTAAGGCCCTTGATCCCAATAAGATTTCCGTCTGGTCAGGGATTATCCTTAAGATTTCTCTTTCTAGAATCTGGGAAAAACCAAATACTTCTAGCCTTGGCCCCTAGTGAGACTAAAAGTAGCAGGAATTGTCCCCTGCAAGCTTCAGATGCCATATGCAAAGGGGCTTGGTAGGGGTGGATCATGGCAGCCACTGGCAATGGATTGATGTAATGCAGAAAGCTAGACAGTGGTCTGTAAATGGCAGGGGCAACCAGGGGAGAATTTAGAATAGATGACCTAAAATAAGCAGAAGTCAAAAGCCAAATACCATAGAGAAATCCAGGTCCTCAGCTCTTTTCATTATAGTCAGATGTTTCTTGTGATGACAAGCCCTGCAGACAGTTGTTATACAAGGTTAGCAGCCTCTTTACCCTTGTGTGTTCCTGGCTGGGCTGGGCAATGCTCACAGGCTGCCACTGGCAAGCCCAAGACATTGGAAATAGAAACAAGGAAGACAATGGGAGAAAAGAATAAAGGAATGAGAGAGAGAGAGAGAGAGAGAGAGAGAGAGAGAGAGAGAGAGAGAGAGAGATATCAAACAATAACAGAAAATCGTATAAAAGTGGGAGTAAAAATTGTTAAAAACTTTCTCCAGTGCCTAGGGCCCATGGCCTATCCTGAAGCCCAGGGGAACTATAACTCATCATGTGAATACTCTACAGTTTTGCCAGCTCAAAAGGATTGCATTGATAGACTAAACCTGAAAAAGAAAGTATTTCTGGAAGAATAGGTTGGGGAAAAGAGGTGGAAGGCTGTACAAAGAAAATAAAAGAGGCTGACTTACAGGGCTGCTGGTGTAGTTAAACAGTGTGTTAAATGCACAAAGGCAGTTTCATGGGTCAGGCACCCTAGAAGCAGAGCCTGAGACAGGGATTCTGGTGCACATAATTTACTGAGGGTGTGCTCCTCAGGGAACACCTGTGAACAAGTGAGAGAAGCATGACAGGGCAGGGGAAGAAGCCAAGGATGTGGCTTCAGGTAAAGTCTAGTTTAAGTCTGATTCATGGAAGGGGACTCTGGAGCATAAACTGCACCACAGATCATCTCCATCTTGAGGCAGAGGTCAGGCAGGCCTTTTGGAAACCACTCGCCCCCCGCCCCCATCTGCCAATCAGTCATGCATTGGCCATGGGCTACTCCTGAGATGGAGGCATATGCCCCCCAGGCCTGGTGGCTCCCATCACGCAACTGAGAACAATTCTCTGGAGAAGGGGCAGCTGTGATCCTTTAACAGTTGTGATAGTTGCATATGTCAGCTTAGCTAAGCTTTGGTCCCTAGTTATCCCATCAAACACTGATTGTTACTGTGAAGGTATTTTTATAGGCGTGATTATAGACTGTCATCAGTTTGCTCTAAGTAAGAAAAATTATTCTAGATAATCAGGGTGGGCCTGATTCAAGCAGTTGAAAGGCTTTAAGAGCAGAACTGAGGCTTCCCTGAAAAAGAAATTCTGCTTGTTGACAGTAGTTTCAGCCCAAGAATTCTAGCCTGCCCTTCCTGAAGGCATGCCTTATGGATTTCAGATTTCCCTAGCTAGTCCTCACAATTGTGTAAGCCAATTCTTGCAATAAAACTCTCTCTCTCTCTCTCTCTCTCTCTCTCTCTCTCTCTCTTTCTCTCTTTCTCTCATCTATCTATCTATCATCTATCTCCTACTGATTCTGTTTCTCTGGTAGAACCTTGTAAGAAACAGAAGCCAACTTTGAAAGCAGCTGGTGACCAGTGTACTATCCAGTAAAGGGAAACAACTGACCATCTACTAAAGGTGTCAAACCAAAAGAGCAGGTGAGAGCTGAAGTTCATTCCTCCCAGCATTTGCTAAGTCATGGGCCACCCTGGCAGGAGGAATGTTTGCCAGGAGGAATGAGAGACTTTTTCTTGTAGCAAAATCATGCTCTGCTCACTTTGAACCATGTGCTCAAATGGGAGTAAATGTCCAAAGTGGGAGATAAAGGGGCTTAAAAGAATTTAGTTCTGCCTAAAGACAGACAATAAAGATACTCAACCATATAAACCTTAACCCAAAACATTGCTCATTTATCAGCAGCTTACTTTATACTGCACACTAGAAAGAAAAAAATGCCAGTGTAACTTCCTAGTATCACTTAGATGCCTTGTGGTTCCCAATTTATTTCCTTTGCTTTTCTACACCTATATTTGAACAGATACTACCAAAAATAATGTAAAATTATGTGACTTCTTTCTGCTAGAGATCTAGCATGGATGATTTAAAGTTGAAAAGTTAAATGAGTCAGCTGAGAGAAAAAAAATTATTTTGTGGTGGCATCTTTGTCAAACCAGAAAACACAGGTGAATATCGTGTGGTGTTAAATACGGTAGAAAGCAGACTCTACAATACATCCTTGCCCTCTGAATTCCTATCAGCACTAACTAAGAACACAGGCACAGCTAAGCCAAAGGGCACAGAGACAAGCTAAAGGGAAGGAACAGAAGAAATAAAGAGAGAGGTGGAAGAAAGGAAAAAATGAAGGGAAGAAAAGTCTTCATGTTGTATGTTAAGATAAGTTAAAACTAGAGACAAATTATTTTATTTCTTCTAATTGGTGAAGGAAATGTGTTTAAAAGTAGAATTTTATCCAAAGGAAGAGGAAAATCATATTAACTTTCAATGTCTGAGGGCTGAAGAAACCGGAGTATTGAAGGAAAAGAGAGAAGCAAGGAATAAACAAAATGAAAAGCAAAATCCAGGAAATTCAAACTTTCAAGAACTCATCTTTAATATAAAGCCAAAGAAATTTTGAAGCTCGACTCCTTGCACACCTTTTGTCAAGTTCATATGGAGACTAAGAGGCAGTGGAGGATAGCTTAGGATAGGAACTGAGTTTATTGACCAAGGGACACAGAGGTTAGACTATGACCCAGGTTGGATCAGAGGTCAACAGCATTCTCTAAAAAGCTACCATCATTGGTTATGTGCATAACACAGTTTATTGCTTAGCCTTATCTGGTACAATTCTTTCTCTTTCATAAAAAGCTGCACAACTTAGCTGGCCAGCCAGCATCATTTGAAATTTATCTCTATCTATCTATCTATCTATCTATCTATCTATCTATCTATCTATCATCATCTTTCTATCTATGCATCCATCTTGTGGCTAATTACAAAACACAGAGAGCACAGCCCCTACTCTCACTGCAGAGATAATCAAGTCTGAAAAGAGAAAGAAATTGATATGCGAAGACATGTCATCTGCAGGGAAAAATAATTAGAAGAACCTTTATTACATTCTATTGACTTTCATATGGGTTATTTATGCTTTTACAATAGCCTCTTTGGCTTTCACTTTTGCACCCTTAGAAGTGAAGTCCATAAGATATATTTAACCTATTCACTGGTTTGGATATCTGAAGATAAGCAGGTAATGTCAGTTATCATTTTAGATAGAAATTCATTTGATAAAGGCCTAAGTTAAAACTTGAGCAACCCCGAAATACAGTAGAGTCAGAACTAAGAAGTGCTGGGTCTCTTGGGCACGATCTGGGAGCCAGTTCTTCTCCTCTGTTTATTCCTACTTTCCTTCTGTAGCTGTGTGACATGGGCCATTCTACCCCATCTCCACCAATCTTCCATCCCCACTACTATAATTCTGTTACCTAATTACAATTTGTGGGAGATTTTTTTTCACACCACCAAGCAATTATCTGACACCATCTGGGTGTCCTACAATTTAACTCAAATCTGATACTATCTACCTAGAGATAGCATCAGATCTCACAGATTAAGGACTCAGTCATACAAGGCTGCCCCTCCCTCACTTTAGATGCCAATCTCAAGTCTGGGTTGTTACCTGTGTATCTGACCAACAGACTATAGATTGGAGTTTCCAACAAGCCCCTCTTTGGTTAATTTGCTATAGCAGTTTACAGAACTCAGATAAATATCTTACTTACTAGATCACCAGTTTATTATAAACTGATATAACCCGGTAACAGCCAGGTGGAAGAGATGCATGGGGAAAGGAATGGAGAAAGGGAGAAGGGGGCTCAGAGCACCATGCCCTCTGCAGGTGCACCGCTCTCTCATAACCTCCATGTGTTCTCCAACCCAGTGGCTCTCCATAATTCATCCTTATGGGTTTTTACGGAGGCTTCAATAAGTAGGCACAATTGATGAAATCACTGGCCGGTGATAATTAACTCAATCTTCGGCCCCACCTCTTCCCTCCCCAGAGGATGAGGGTGAGACTGAAGTTTCCTATCTTCTAATCATATGGCTGGTTCCCCTGACAACCAGCCCCCATCCTTAGGTGCTTTCCAAAAGTCACCTCATTAAGATCACTTAGGAAATTCCAAGGATTTTAGGAAATATGTGCCAGGAACAGTGGATAAAGACCAAATATATATTTCTTATTATAAATCACAATATCACATGACCTAAAATAAGCCTTTGTAAAATTTATTTTAAGTATTAGAGGATCTGATACTGACAGGCTCAATTTGCAAATACCTTCAGAAATAAGAATGTATGAAAGAGAAAAAGCAGTCAATAAGAAGGGCAGTCAGGGCCAGCAAGTGAGAGACTGATTATACAAACAAACAATGGCCAGATCACACATAAAAACAGAACTGACCCCCAACCCGTAGCAATCTGCCCAGGAAACCAACCTCCTTGTCTACAATAATCAGCCAGGAAGCCAGCCTGCTGTAACTCAGATTTGCAGGAGGCCTGATTGCTGTCGCTAGTAACAGTCTAGGGAGCTAAACAATAACTGCTGCAACAATCCTTCCAAGTGACTTGATTAGTAACTGACAGCTTCTCTAATTCTTGTCCCTCCCTACTTCCAACTTAAAACAAACCAACCAGAGAAAGCCAAACGTGCATCCTAACCAATCACACGAGATGTTCTCCTCCTAGGCTTTAGTTAGCCCACCTATAGCTTTCCCAAGTCAACAGCCTTCAGTCAGGTCATATCCGAAGACTTTCCTTTTTTCCACTCTAAAGCTTTCCCACTCCTCTGCTTATATTTGAGTTTCTGCCAAAACTCAAGTGATGGTGGCTCACTCTCTTGCTATAGCAAGCTCTAAATAAATAGCCTTTACTTATTCTCATCTTGTTGGTCTTTGTTTATTTCCACACAGTATAGTTGTACCAGCTATGTACTGAACAGCTAAGGAGGAACCATCCAAATCATGGTCTATGGAAAAGGTGCCCCCTAGAGTTATGCTGTGTACAACACATACAATATATGTGGCATTTCTGGGCAGGCTCAGCCTTGGTCCATGAAAACAGAGTAATAGAATAAACAGAGGGCCAAAATGGGTATGGCAAGTCAAACCTTTTATAGGTTAGGCACCTATCTGGCCACACCTCTCCAGAGGCATCAAGGGAGGTTCAAAGACAATTCAAATCCCTAGTTGCTTGCTCAGGTCACCAGACCTATGTAGACAGTCCAGGAGGCTGCCTCCCAAACCAACTGTTTCTTATGACTCAACACTGTAACCTAGCAGCAACACCATCCCTGCTTTAACCTTTTGTCTAGCAATCATTGCAAATGCCAGGCTCTCCAGACTGGGCTATAGTCTTCAGATGCATGGATATTGGCACAATGCATCTGTGTCTGCTCTCTCTGTCCCTAATTTATCATGTTTTCCTGATTGCATCGGCTCTTTCCAACCTAAAGCTTTAACTACACAGTGTCTGTCTACTTAAATAACATAGAGTTTATGCCATTTTCCATGGTCCCAGACCTTAATTCCCAACAAAATTATTCCTTAGGCCAGAGGTCACAAACACAAAAAAATTCCTATGTAAATTAACAGGTCACCTAAATAAGTGACATGGATGAAGCAGAAAGCATAAAGAACTAGGGAAATTGTACCTCATCTAATGGGGGAAGCTAGGCATTTCAGCCAGTTTTTTTTTTTGAGGATTAAAATAGACAGTAGTGAACTTGATCATACTGGTTTGCAAGAACAGATTGTGTGCATCTCTTCCACCTGTACTCAATAATGTCACATAGGTAGTTTGAAATTAGTCGTGGTGGCAATATTTACACTACAGAAATCGGCAAATGCTATAAATCAGTACTCTTTTGTTGTTGTTATTAAGAGTTGAATGTTAAACATTTACCTTCACACCACTGCATATAGGCCAAGTGTTCCCAGATCCCCAATATATTAAAAGAAGCAGAAATTCAGATGTCTTATGAACACTCTCTATTTTTAAATGTTGGCAAGTCAAATAATGTTAAAATACCACATTGGCGAAACAAAACATCACTATGAGCCACTTGCCCAGAATCTCTGCCTTATACCAATGCTGCATAGCTTTGCTTATGGCTACAGGTCTGTAATTTACACCTATAAAAATTGAGCGAGAGTCTTGAAGGAGCATAAGTACACTTGTTAAATCCCAAATGATTAATATTTATCATGGGTGTTTTCTTCAACATCCTTAAATGTGCACAAACATTTATTATCATATGCTAAGAAGTCACTGTAGATATGAAAAAACTAATTTTAAAGCTGAATAAAAAAAGAACTAGTCTGTTAAACTAAAGTGAATCATAGATATTAATGACATATCCCTCTCTTAAATAATAATGTACCTTGTAAAGTAGTTGAAAGAGATAAGATTTACTGTAACATATTTATATGTATATATATGTATGTATGTGTATATACACATATATATATACACATCACATATGCATACATACACACACATCACACATACATACATACACACACATATATATACACACAAATAAAAAAATGAAAAACAATCCCTAGAAAATGAGTTGGCCCTTATATGAGCAATAAAGGAAGGCAAAAAGTGAAACATTATATTCAATATTACCTGAATCAGAAGAAATTACTAACTGTTGACCTGATGTTAACACAAGGACACTGTTGGACTCAGTGAGTATCAGAGAGTTTGACATCAGAGGAGATAAACATTCTGTCCTCTATAGTCCCTTTATGTCCCTGTCAGAAATATTTGGTTTAATCTTCCTCCCTATCTTCTGAGCACGTGCTCAAATCTCTGGCACCAACTATTGTACAAATAATATATGTTCAGTAAAATTTCAGTTTGTTTTGAATTTCCAATTTGAACTTTCTACCAACATCCATGATGATAATTCATTTTACCTAGGCTTAGGTGTTGTTTTCAGGATTTGATATTGTAGTAGAAGCAGGTTATAAAGATAAGAAAATCTCCTCATGTTAATCACTGATACAATGAAATACTGAGATGACATTTTGTTCAAAACCTATAATGTAATTGGGAGCTATAATCCCTTGGCTGTTGCTCTTCAGTGACTTGTTCGCCAAATGAGATAGGAGTTTTATAAAGTTTAATAAAAAATTAAGAGTGAGAAACCATATATAGAAATGTCTACAGTACAGCAGCATTTTGAAGACCGAAATTTAATTGTGCTGGCTTCCCACTCCAGTCTCTTTTCATGTATAGTTGTTTGAAATGCAGAGTAAATGCTGCTCTTCTTTCTTTGTTTATGGTACAGATGAAAAATTCAACACCTAGTTTGCACCATAATCTGCCTTGCATACCCTTATAAATTTTCTATCTTTATTGCCAGCAGAACAGTGTCCTTGTCAACGTTGAAATGAAAAGCAGTCCAGGATAGAAATTTTTATCCTTTTACATTAGTTATGCTATTAAAATGATCTGAAAATCACCCTGACTCTGTTTCCTTTATTAGTGGCCCAAGCTCCAGAATAAAGATGACACCAAATTTCTGAATTTTAACATGTCATTGTAATTTAATAGATGAGTATGCTAGTCTTCATTAATATTCTGAATGCCTAAGTGCTCTAATAAGCAATTTAAAGTACTGCTGAGGCAGGAGAAGAAAAGAAGATCTCAGTATATTGGGTACTTTGAGATGAGCAGGTTATCAGGCAAGTACAGATATTTACATAATTTTACATAATGCACTTACAGGGCTATTTGAAAAATATTCATACTTAGGGTTCATTCATGGAAACCAAACACTGCTGGAACTCTCATGGCACTGTGTATTTAGGCTTTAAAAAAAATCTACCTTATTCCACAAAAGGTGCAAGTTCTTACTATAATAAAAACCAAAACAATGGCCAAGAAATTATGATGCTGATGGTGGAGATGCCAATGGTAATAAACACTGAGGGGATAACATATAGAAGCTACAAGGAATCCAGTTAGATTCTCTAATACTCTGAATTCTAAGATTCTCAAAGTGGTAAGATTCTAGTCACAAACTTCACAGCTTTGCTTAAAATTGATTCCTCCTACTGAGACTTCGGTCTTACCTTAAAAGTAATTTCATCTGGAAATCTTTTTCCAGGCTGGGTATCTCTGCTATATGCTTGCAGAGTACTCTACGGTCCCCTATCATATCGTCTATCACACTTTGTTATAATTGCTTGCTTAACTGTCTTCTTTGACAGCCCCATGAGGGTGAGATCTTTTCTGTCTTACTCAACATTATATTCACAGACCCAAAAACAGAGGAGGGCATATCAGGAAATAAAATAAATATTAATAGAATGAATTTTAAAAAAATAAATATTAGTCCCGGACCTCACTGCTCCAAACTAACCTAAGTACATCAAACTTTGCTTTTATCATGATCAAATTTAAATGGCATGAGTCCTTACAAGAGATCTGGCTTTTATTTATGGCTTTCCACTATTCGTGTGATTATGGCAAGTTACTGCTGTTTTAGACTTTAGTTTTCTCATTTGAAGAATATGAATTTGTACTCAGTGGTCCTTTTCCATATTGAACAAAGATGAATTCAACAACCATTCATTGAAATTCAAATATGCATAATGAATTAGAATCTGCTGAGAAATATTCATTCATTCAATAAATATTTATTGAGCACCAGCCATATACCAGACAATGTCTAAGTACTAGGGATACAACAGTGAAAAAAAACAGAGATACTTATTCTTGTGGAGATTATATGCTGGTGAGTGGAGACAGTCCAAAAACAAATGTGTAAAAAATATAAAATGTCAGAAGATCATAAACACTATGGAGAAAATAAAGCAGGAAAGGGAGATAAGGGCAAAAGGAAGTAAGGGGAGGCTTTAATTTCCAGTAGGGTGGTCAGAGAAATTCATGCCTCAGAAAGTAACTTTTAAGTAAAGGCCAGAAGGTGGTAAAGAAGCTACCTATGTACTTGTCTGGAGGGAGAACATAACACGTAGAAGAAATAATAATTGCCGAGTCTTAAGGAGTAAACCTAAAGGATGACCCTAGCTTCAGTGAAATTGTCATTTAGTGAGTGGAGAATAATGTAGGGGAAAGCAGCTTTGTGTAGGCTGGGGTATAGTGGAGGTAGACCAGGAGCTGTGTTTTAGACCTGTAATGTTGGAATGGCTAATAGATATCTAAATGGACAAGTAGGCAGTTGGATAAATGTTTGGGAGCTTGGGTATAAAGTCTGAGCTCCTGGAAAAAAAAAGTTGGGAGTTATCAGAGCATGAGACTATTCAAAGTCTGAGTCTTGGGACATCCCAAAGTTGGGAAGTGAGGACAATGAGAAAGATTCAGCACATTAACAACCAATCAAACAAACAAAACAAAATGAACAGAACAACTAAGAAAGAGCCACCAGTGAGGCTGGCCAAAACGAAGAGCGCAGAGTTCTAGAGTCTATGAAAGAACAGTTTTTAAGAATGTGTAAAAAAAGTGACTGATAGATCTCAAAAGACATAGACTATGACCTAACCATTGGACACAGCATCGTGGAGGTCAATGGTAACTGACAAGAGTAGGTTCAATGGATAAGAAGAGGTAAAAGCCTAAATGAAGTGGCTTCAAAGGGAATGGGAGAAGAGGAACTAGAGAGCAAATACAGGCAAATATTTGGAAATGTTTACTATAAAGGAGAGCAGAGAAATGGGGTAGTAGCTGGAAGAGAAATTAGAGTTAAATAAAAGCTTTATTTCAGATCAGAGAAATAACAGTCTGTTTTTAAACCGAGGTTATGATCAAATAGAGGTGGTAAGACTGATAATTCATGACAGAAAATGGAATTACTATAAATATGTCCTAGAGTCAGTGAGAGAGATTGAGACCTAGTGTGCAAGTGGAAGGGTTGGTCTTAAGTAGAAGGGTCAGTCCATCCATAATATCATGCCAGAAGACATAAGCGGGCAAAAATGCAAGTATGTAGTTAGCTGTGGTTGTGAGCACCTTTGGAATTTTTTCTCTTTGCTTCTACTTTCTCAATGAAATAGAAACAAGACCATCAGCTGAGATTTAGGAGAGTGGAGATTTAGAAGAGCGAAGATGTTGGAGGCTTAAGAATATAGGATACAATTGTCATCTAGAAGCGTAAAAGAATGAAAGAGTAAAAGAGTAAAAGAATGAAACACTAAGGGTTTATTTGAGGTTAATAGTTATGAAATTAGTTTTCATCATATGAAGTTGGAGAGACACAAATATTCAGTTTATATCAATTATGTTTTCCCATCAAATAAGTTTTCCCAGCCATGTTCAATTATTGGGGTACAGATACA